>NC_090350.1:42394664-42649664 GCF_035084215.1 Heptranchias perlo | reverse complement strand
TGAGGATGGTGAACTCCCCCCAGGGTGCGTAGTTTGTTTGGGAAGAGCCCCTGTGACCTTATTCCCCCGTTATCAGTGTGATTGATTTTCATTTAATATTTCCATGGTGATTGAGACCGATGACATTGATTAATTGAGCCTGAGCCCCCATTGTGTTTATTTACCAATTGAGCCTCATGAATTATTTATTCTGCATCACTTGTTTAGTTGCCTTCAAAGGTCAGGAGGTGATGATTAAAGTAAGATGCCCATTCCGGAATGTCATTTCACCTTTGCCTAGTTTTCCCCCTCTCTCTGCACCTTTGGTCACTCCATCGATTCCGAGCTCTCCGTTCTCGATCCCACAAACAACTGGAATCTATTTTCCCTCCTAATTTCCTGGCCACCTCCCGAGAAGCATCGGCCCCTATTGGGGTTTAGTCCTGCGGGCACTGGAAACCCTTCCAGGAGGTTCCATCGCCTCGACCCCACACCCCTGCCATTGTTCGCCCGACATGTCACTCATCGTGGAAATAGAAGAGAAAGAAAGAGTGTGCATTTATATAGCAACTTTCACAACCCCGGGGCGTCCGGATGGTGTGGCCCCTCGGTGCGGCCCCTCCAATGGCGCGGTGCCCCCTCGATAAGTCAATAATGGTGGCTGTAATACCCACAATCCTCTGAGCTCCATGTGTGACAGTGTGTATATATATATTATATTTTGAGTGTGTATATGTGACAGTGTGTGTACATATTATATTTTGAGTGTGTATATGTGACAGTGTGTGTACATATTATATTTTGAGTGTGTATATGTGACAGTGTGTGTATATATTATATTTTGAGTGTGTATATGTGACAGTGTGTGTATATATTATATTTTGAGTGTGTATATGTGACAGTGTGTGTATATATTATATTTTGATGTGTGTATATGTGACAGTGTGTGTATATATTATATTTTGAGTGTGTATATGTGACAGTGTGTGTATATATTATATTTTGAGTGTGTATATGTGACAGTGTGTGTATATATTATATTTTGAGTGTGTATATGTGACAGTGTGTGTGTATATTATATTTTGAGTGTGTATATGTGACAGTGTGTGTACATATTATATTTTGAGTGTGTATATGTGACAGTGTGTGTGTATATTATATTTTGAGTGTGTATATGTGACAGTGTGTGTATATATTATATTTTGAGTGTGTATATGTGACAGTGTGTGTGTATATATATTATATTTTGAGTGTGTATATGTGACAGTGTGTGTATATTATATTTTGAGTGTGTATATATTATATTTTGAGTGTGTATATATTATATTTTGAGTGTGTATATGTGACAGTGTGTGTATATATTATATTTTGAGTGTGTATATGTGGGTGTGTTTGTACTTCACCACGTCCTGGGTACAAATACTCAATCAGTAACAGAGTTGTGCCTATTTGATAGGTTTTGGTGAATGTGAGTGAAAGTGTGAATCTGAGTGTGAGAGTCTGAGTATGAATGTGACTGTGTCTGTGAGTGTGAATCTGAGTGTCTGTATGAGTGTGACCAGCTGTTTCCAATGCTCCTGTTGTCTGAATAGGGTCTCGATGGCAGTGCAGAGTGTGGGCACTGTCTCACTGAGGGCTCCTAATGAAATCCTCAGCGTATTGTACAAGCACACTGTACAAAGCAAGTTACAGTGCTCTTCTCGAGTCCCAGTAATACCCACAAACATCGGCAATAAAAGGGAGTAAGAGCCCAGCAGGGAGTGTGGGAGAACGTTGACCGGTGCTTTGAAGGCCCTGCTGTTAATGATGTGACATTGCCCCCTGCCGTTAGAAAATGTCCATTCAATGACCCTCCAGCTGGTGGTGAACCTTGTGCACATGCAGGTTTTAATGAGCCTGTATTTCCTTTTTAATGAGTTTTATGGCTTTCCCTGCCCTCTTGCAGCTGTCTGCACATCTGCCTGATATTTTATTAATCAGATTGAGTCGAAGGTCCAGTGGTTTTGTCACTAATCATTGGTACCAGCACTCTTTACTAACTTTCAGTGCAGGTCACTTTGCCAAGGAGCGACTTGCCCAATGGCCAATGGCCATGTGGCAACAGAGTTGTTTTTTTAACAATAACACACATTCCACATGAACAGACTGAAAAAAAAAGACCAACAGGAATCTAAAGGCTTTTAAATCATGAACATAAGCTGCTGAAACCCTTATCCGTGCTTTTGTTACCTCCGGACTTGACTATTCCAATGCTCTCCGAGCAGGCCTCCAATCTACCACCCGAGATTCTGTGCTCAAGTCTCTGGAGTTATGCTAAACCTTTATAAATCATTGGTCAGGCCTCAGCTGGAGAATTGTGTCCAATTCTGGGCACCACACTTTAGGAAGGATGTCAAAGCCTTGGAGAGGGTGCAGAGGAGATTTACTAGAATGGTATCAGGGATGAGGGAATTCAGTGATGTGGAGAGACTGGAGAAGCTGGGGTTGTTCTCCTCGGAGCAGAGAAGGTCAAGGAGAGATTTAATAGAGGTGTTCAAAATCATGAAGGGTTTTTGATAGAATAAATAAGGAGAAACTGTTTCCAGTGGCAGGAGGTTTGGTAACCGGAGGGCACAGATTTAAAATAATTGGCAAAAGATCCAGAGGGAAGATGAGAATTTTTTTTTAGGCAGTGAGTTGTGATGATCTGGAATGCGCTGCCTGAAAGGGTGGTGGAAGCAGATTCAATAATAACTTTCAAAAGGGAATTGGATAAATACTTGAAGAGGATAAAATTACAGGGCTATGGGGAAAGAGCAGGGGAGTGGGACTAATTGGATAGCTCTTTCAAAGAGCCGGCACAGGCACAGGCACAGGCACGATGGGCCGAATGGCCTCCTTCTGTGCTACAAAATTCTAGGAGTGGGACTTGAACCCATGACCTTCTGACTCAAAGGCGAGAACTGAGCCGAGGCTTCAAAATGCTTCCTGTGGAATCTACAGTAATTTTCTATTAGCTGGAAGTAAACACTATATGTGTTAACCCTAGTCTTTGCCTTGTTTCAGATGCTATAACTGTGGCGGTTTGGACCATCATGCAAAGGAATGTAAACTACCTCCTCAACCAAAGAAGTGCCATTATTGCCAAAGCATTAGTCACATGGTGGCCAACTGCTTAATCAAAGCTGCTCAGCAACCACAATCTGCCAGTACTCAGGGAAGACAGGAAAGCAAACCTACAACTGGACCCTCGGCCTCCTCTCCCTCGCCCAGCCTGTCACCCGACGCGGAAGAAGAACTCAGCACTGCCCTGCTCCTGGAGGAAACGGGGGAACAGGTGGAAAAGCTGCTTCCGGAAAGTTCCGAGAGCGCTCTGCAAGAGTCCGCCGAGGAACAGAGCAGGCAAGGGTCGAGTTTGCAGAAAAGAAAAAAGACCTGACGCCCATCATGCATGGGAACCAATTCAGGAAGCGAAACTACCTCAGGTTTACCCACACCGCCGAGCTCCAAACCCAGCAGTTCTCCATCTCAATCTAAAGGACTTCACCGTGAATCCAACTTCTTCTCATTCTGATTATGAATAAGATTTGGACAGATATTCAGCTAATTGAGGCATACTGAAAACCTTTTTAGACAACAGACTCCTCTGTGAGCCCCCCCCCGCCCCCCCCAAATCCAAACCCTGCAAATCTCCAGAGGTCCATCTTAATTCCTGTAATGTTGAGATTTTATGTCGTTTGTGTCCATTTTATAGCTTAGCTTTTCCCAAAGAGCTGAGAGCAAGAGGTTTATCTGCCCGTGATATAAGTCCCTATTCCTTGCTCCCTGCCAATTCCTTTTTCTTCCAGGTATCATCAACAATGGCTTGAGTAGCCAACAACCCACAGTGACTATTCTGAAGGCTGACTTGCATTGAATCCTGAACACTGACCATCCAACAAAGATGTTCCAGTTCCTTCACCTCTGGCCCATGACCTGTGAATGAGGCCATTCTCCCCCTACACAATTCAGTCTTTAATTCACCAAACACCAGGTGGGATGATGATGAAGGAGTGATGTGCCCTTAAACACTTTGACTACACAGCTACATCCCAAAAAAATTGACAGTACTCACATCTGGGACAATCATTTTCCCTTTTAACTGAAGGTTATTGATCTCATCAGGTGCTCATCTACCCCATGTCTGGAAGATCTGACTTTCTACTGTTGATTAGTCAATGCTAAGAGTTAACTCAATAACACTCTCCTTTCTCATACAGGTACCACAAGATGGAAATAATAATGTCATAGGATCTAGACTTGGCCTTCAGGTAGTGACAGATTTGGATAATTTCCCACCAAAGCTCGAGTGCTTCTTGTGATGATATATCTCTAACGAGATATTATAATCTACGTTAGGTTAGCATTACATAGAAATACAGAAAATCTCAAGCCTGAAAGCGACCACAGGTCCATCTGACCTGACTGCCTATTATCCTAGCAGTTGTAACCAGTGATATGTTTCTCCAAGATACTTGTCCAATTTTACCTTGGAGACCTAAGCCAATTGGCTCTACAACCTTCCTAGATCAGCTGGAAACTGACCCCCCTCTCAGTATTGTTTCCTTCCATCCCACTTTGATCTATCTCTTATGTTGCTCAGGGCCTGCACTGAAATGAAGAATTGCTGATTGACGAGAGGAGGTTTGAAATGAATGACCCATTGCAGGTAGAACATGGACACTCAAACCTGGTGCTCACTGGTGGGGCATAGTCCAACGTCCTGAGAAACCCACCATGAGATGAACCTCCTTCTAAAGCCAGAAGATAATCTTATCAGCAGTAGGAATGTATAGTTTTCCCCACTCCTGTTCACTGATTCATGGGGATGATATGAATGATGAAGGTGTTAATGGGTTTGTATGAAATTACTTTGCCTGCAAAGGTTCTGACTTGTTTATCTTAAACAGGCTAACGCCCGTGAAATGGCAGATGGAGTTTCATCCAAACACGGGACGCAGGTCATTGTTCGTAGCACACAGCACCATGTTTTGGAATCACTTCTGTCCGTTTGCTCTGGGATGTGTAGCAGTGTTACATGAAACCAAAGGCCCTGTCTGACAGCTGGTTGTTTGCTGTCTGTGGAGTGTTTACCAGTGTACCTCATCACCAGTAGTCGGCACCTCCTGTTCTGATGGAGCAAGTGTCTTCACTGAGATGAAAGTGGTGAGGAAATTCAGTGTTAGGATTTCTGGAATTTAATCTGATAAACAACAGCACCCCCCCTGCTCTATAATAACATCCCTGTGTGTGATATTATGGCCCAGTGAACTGCCAAATCAATCCCCACCCTGCACTTGTCACCCACTGCTGTTGTATCAGCCGACAAAGACACCGTTTGCCCAATAAGATGCACGAATCTCACAATCTGTTTTTTAATTCATGAGCGTCGCTGGCATGAATGGTATTTATTGTCCACTCCTGGTTGCCCTGACGGAGGGGCTTACTAGTTCACTTCAGAGGGCAGTTAGGAGTCACATATAGACCAGACCGGGTAAGGACGGCAGGTTTCCTTCCCTAAAGGACATGAATGAACCAGTTGGGTTTTTAATGACAATCTGATACCAGATTTATTTTGAACCTGAATCCCAGGGTGAGATTTGAACTCTCGGTCTCTGGATTACTAGTCCAGGTAACATGCCCACTACACCACCTGCACTAAGTTAAAGCCGGCCTGAATATGGTAAATGGGGTAAATTTGTGTCTTTATCCTTCCAGGCGCAGAGATTCGCCCCGGGGAGAGCCGTTGGGAATTCTGCCGCACGCCCCCTGCCCATGGGAGGCACATGCCCGGACTCCTGCCACACGGAGCTCTACACTGGGGTTGCTGGAGACCAGGAACTGACCCCACCGTTATTTAAACATCGCACAATACGGATAGGCCCCGGAAATCCACGGGCCACGACCCCTGTGGTTGTGCCGGGGCCAGGCCGTGCCCTCCAGCGCTGACCTGTCGGGAGTTTGTGGGGTCAGTGCTGGAAGGCCACCTCACGGGCAGGGGGCTCTCAGATACAAGCACCATCGCGGGCACATCTCCAGCAGCCACCTGCCCCAAGAGGCTGTGAGGAGCATGGTGCCCGCCCACCATCGGGGATAGAGGGGCTTAGGCCCATCATCCCAGAGATTCCATTGAGTCCCTCTTCCTGGCCTGAACCCCCCCCCAACCCCCTTGGTGGGGCCCACTTGTCTGGCTTAGACTCGCTGCTCCCCCCTCTCCCAGGGGCCCCACTTACACTCTTTTGGAGGCTTCTCGATGTTCCAACCTCCAGCCTGGCCTGAAGCAGGAACACTTGGCATAGCCAACTTTCGACCAGCCAAATTTAAACTTTACTTTTTTTTTTACATGAGGGGATCAGGAGGGGAATTTAAAGCTACTTTAGGAATATTAATGAGTTGCAGGCTGCCTCGTTTTTACCCAGATTGTACCCTCACCCAGGGAAATTTTGATCTCGGGGATTTAAAAAAACACCAGGCAACTGGTCAGCTTCGAAAATGTCTTTAAAGCGGAGTGACACAGATTCCAGCTTGGCCAGCAGTGAGGGTGCAACAGCTGGACAGCAGCACACCTGGGCTAGGGAGGGGGAGGGGGTGAATGAGCCAGTATTACTGCTTCTAGCCAAGGTACTGACGTGACATTAGCACCCCAACTGCTGTCAGCTAACGCAGTATAAGTCCAACTATTGAATTTCATCCCTTTGTCCATCTCAAGTTAGTTTTGCCCCGTCCTGAGCTGAGATTAGAGAACTGACCGTTCCAGGAAGTGAAACTGCCCAGAAATTTCCCAACACAGCGACGATGCTGTTCAGTTGCTGGATATTTTGGGCTACGTCCAATCAGAATTTGTAATTAAATGTTTGCAGGATTTTTACCAAGTGCGTTTGGGAGAGAGATTGAGTTGTTCGGGCCCCACTCGTGTAAAGGTATTTTGTTACATTGGTAGGTCAGGTAGAGTTTACAGATGGACAGTTGTAATAGTGATAGTGACCTCCACTAGAAGACTTAAGGACAGTCGTGTCTCAGGGACTCCAATTATCCACCCGTGACAAGTTGTAGTTTCAGCTCTGACGAGGGTCAGATTCAGCAAGTCCACCCGCGCATTGAGTTATCGAGTCCAAATCCCCTATGGTGCTCCCTTGACATCTGTCCTGTCTTGACTACCGAGTTATAACTGGAACTTTTGTTTACAATCTGCCAGTGAGATGCTGCAATTCTTGTTTGTGTCTAAGGGGGGTTGGGGGGATGTTTGGAGAGTTGTATGTACATCCACACTGAATGCACCATAGTGTATCCAACCATCATCTCTGGACAATCTCTTTGTGACAGACTCCCACTCTTCCTCCCCAACTCAATCAACTGTGCCTAGACTCAGCCAGTGCCCCCTCACCAGGACTGGAGACTGGTCCCTCTGAGGTGGGGAGAAAAGACCAACATCACCCAACACAAGGCAATTTCTTCACCATTGGAGTGATTTTTTTTCTCAATATTGATACGGTTCTGTTGATTTTTTTTTAATGCCACGGTTACACATGCACTCCCTGTGGAATTGAGGATAGACCTGTCGAGACCAGCTGGCCTCACCTCATGGTCACACTTGCTCTGATGCTCAAATCCATTGGGATTTACGGAATGGCCCAGTTACAGTTTATGCAATGTTCAAAGCACACTTTTGTGAGACTTGGAGATCACTGCAACATTACCAGACCGAGCCAGGCCAGACAACAACAACTTGCATTTATATAGCTCCTTTAATGTAGTAAAAGACCAGAACAAATCCCAGTTTCACAGGGTCTGCTATGAAAAGAGGGGAAGAGAGGGGGACTCAACACTTCTTATCAGCCACATGGCACTTTGTATCTTGTGCAAGTAGAATCCTTTTTTATGTGAAACAGTGGCTTTGTTTCACTTGATGATTTGAGTTGACGGGCAATTTATGGAAAGCTGTGCCAATGGACCATGTGCCAATGGACGATGTGCCAATGGAACACTGCCAATGGAACACTGCCAATGGACCATGTGCCCAACCATCAGATTGAGGTTTTTTTGTCAACTGCTAAAGTGTTAATTTTTGGGGGGAAATCTTGCACCATCCTCCAGAGGAAACAATTTTAAAATTAGCACAGCTGCCAGAAACAGCCGATTGAGAATGGACCCTCCTCCCTACCCCTCCTCCTTCCTCCCTCCCCGTCCCACCGTAGCGTAGGGTGTAGAAAACACCCAACCACTCCCCTTCGCTCTGAGCTGGCTGCGACATCTCTGAGCGTAATTGGGTCTCTACCCTCTTTCGCCCTTGATAAGGTACTTGGGAGCATTCATTCCACTGAAAACAGCAATTCTAGCTAAAACACAATGTGGCCTCTACTGAAGCAGGGTGATCTTGTTTCAAGTCCAGTGACTAGGTTCAATAGCGTGATCCCCTTTTCCAGAAGTACACAACCCAGACAGGGAATGGGACCGGGAGGTGAGGGCAGGGGGAATCACCTCTTCCATTTACTAATATTTCACTGCAAACCGTAGCAAAGAACTCCATCACACTGTAAGACGCAGATATACACGGAACAATGTAAACCCGTGTTTTAAAAACCAGACCGTGAGTGTCTAGAAATCTGCAGCCACTCAGGAATAGATCACCTGGGTCTAAAGCCAGAAAAGGGCAGGAGAGAGTGGAGCAAGGGTTGTGAAAACTGGAAATCTGATTGATCAGGACCTAGTAAGAAACTGGTATTTTTTTTAAAGTAATGTTTAAGTCTGTGTGCTGATGTCAGTGTAAGCTCCATACAGTGCTTGCAGACTGTTTTAATATATTGTTTTTGTATTTTTATATATTGTAATGTATAACTGCAATCAAGTTACTCAGGATGAAAAGCTCTACTCAGGGACTGAATGAGGCTGTTTCATTTTGGTAGTGTAGTGTTCTGATGTATAATCGAACTGCAATGGTACAATTCTGGTGAAAACTGGATCTACCTCTCAGTATTTTTTGTATGATGGTAGTTTTCTGATAGTCTTTCAGACCAGATATTCCTCTATATCCACTGGTCTGTAACTTCTCAAAAATGCTTAACGACCATTTGTTTTTTTAATAATGTTGATCTCATTGTGTCGATTGGTTGTGTATTAAAGGGAGTGCAACAGTTAGGGACAGTCAATGGATTAATTGAGAGTAAACACTGATCCAAATGGGAGATCAGTCAAAACAATCTGAGATCCAATCCCTCCCAACTCCTGTATCAAACAAAATATCCCACAGCTTTCACTCTCTGGCAATCTGAACTATTTTAAACTTCCAAGGGAATGATCAGGCAAATTCTAGGATTTAAAAGCAGCCAGAAATAAATCAAGGTGAGGTCATCCCATATCACAAGTTGATTGCCTCACCATTACATCTTCTTAATTTTTGGATTCAAAGTGAAGTAATTACCGATTGTGAAAAAGAATAGTTTCAATACAGTTCCATTTTGAGATGTTCCATTCCTTTGGTCCTTAGTGTATCTGAAGCAGGCCAGGTTATCCACTTACGATGCTCAGGGTCTCACTCTGCAACTTTGTGGTTCCTGCTTTGACAGTTGTATTGTCTGACTGGCATTGGTAAGAGGTCGCTGTTTCAGGTACCCAAGAGATTTATTTTCCCTCTGGTTCGAAAGAAGCCGAGACAGGAAAAATCAAGGAAATAGTGAATAGTGATTCCCTTAAACACCAGTGAAAATCCTACGTAACAGAAACGGGATTTGACTTAATTGGACTCAGGACAGCTGCGACCTGGCGATAGACTGAAAGTGCTCTCTGATGCCTGTAAGGATCCAAGGTGAAATTAATTTGGGAAGTCTCACACAGTTCCCAATGAGCTCGGAAGCACATTAAAGAAGTTCCATAATAGATGGGCAATCTCACTTTGAGGGGCCAGCCAGCTGATTGAAACAGGAATGATGCACAAGGGTCCAACGGATACGGAGCTGGCCGAGATCTATGGGATATAGGGCTAGCCAAGAGTCTATTGGAGATACAGCTAGCCAAGAGCCTATGGAATATGGAGCTAGCCAGACAACTGTGGTCCAAATTTTACTTATGTTTGCGAAATACTTATCGGACATGGCCAACAATTCATGAGACTATAGTGCTAGCCACACAAAAGCATAGAATAAGCAATGGAGGACAAAGCTAGATTGGAATCTATAGGACTCAGGGTTGGTCAGTAATCTGTACACAGTCTGGTGACAGCTGTGGACTGCAGTGCTCTTCTGAGGTTGAGGTAAAGGTACATTGGGTAAAGGGAGCTTTATTCTCTACCTATGATTTTACTCTCACCTCGTGTGGGTGCTTAATGCTGACACTTGGGGCAAAAACCTACAAAAATTCCCACTGTCATCTCTCACCTTAACCAGCACAAAATACATCATAAAGGGGGAAAAAAAAGCAACACAATTTTCCTCTGAACAGGAACAGGAGGAGGCCATTCAGCCCCTCAAGCTTGTTCCGCCATTCAGTTAGATCATGGCTGATCTGTATCCTCTCCCTAGGACATGAGGCCAGGTACCAGAACAAACATTGCCTATTTTAATAATTGTTTTTTCCTCAATTGATTGTCCCCACAAAATTGAATGTTTTCCATTACTGTGAGCAGCCATATTCTACTGCGGAGAGATCAACAGCCTATAGTCTCCAAATCAGGTCATGCTGTTTGCCGCTGCTGAGTAAAATACACAGAGAACCTTAAAATGTCAACACATGAGGCTGCTGTCAGTAAAAGGCCAACAGACAACCTATAGAATGCAGCATTAGTAAAGAGCTTATCTCACACAGAGCCAAACCAAGATCTATAGGATATACGGCTAGCCAAGAGTCTATAGAATATGGAGCTAGCCAGACAACTATGGTCCAAATTTTACTTATGTTTTCAAAATACCCATCAGACACAACCAACAATCAACAGAATATAGTGCTAGCCACACAAAAGCATAGATGACAAAGCCAGATTGGAACCGACAGGACACAGGGCTAATCAGTAATCTGTACACAGTCTGGTGACAAGCCAAGGATCACACTGCAGGTATCTGGGACAACTGGAATCATTTCCCCTTTCTCGATGGGGTTCACCAGTCCGACCACTGTTGCACTCCCCTCGTGTCTGTCTACAAACAGTGTCCATTGTGTGGATGTAAACTCTGCTGTATTATGCAATAAGTAGAAAGGCGTTTAGTGTAGATCGGATAGCAAGGTGTGAAACATATGAACTCTTTTTAGCATTCATTTGTCTCCCTCAGTCACAGCCTGTGCTTCGGAAAGCGAATATTTCATGCCATTTATGTAGTGAAGTGACAGAGTATACACAGATCGTGTACACTTCTCAATTTGAATAACTATACAGAGCTACCTCAGAATAGATTTAATATCTTACTGTGACTAAGGAGTGGGACTCACCAAAAGGAAGATGCAATTTCCTTACGTTTCCCCCCCACCAAATCTCTTCTAGTTGCTCCTGTGAATAAGACAGATGTGAACACTTTTTTTGTGCTTGTCTTGTATGTATCAGTATAGTTACCTAGATACTCACTAGAATTTGTTACTTATCCTCCTAAAAATGTGATATTTATATATATCGTGTTTACCTTTTTTTTTATAAACACATTTTTAAGACATTGTTTACAGATCGATGGATAAACCAAAGGATGTAATTGAGATTGTACAGAGAAAGAAGTGACAGGAGAATGTAGCATCGTTTACTGCTAGGAACCAAAGCAATGCAGCCCCAATGGGTTTGAACCACTGATACGGTGAGGCTGTGTGAGGGACTAGCCCTGTGAAGCATTGAGAGCCAGGGAGCAATCCACAACTGTAACAAACACATTTTCAAGAAGTGAATTATAATTTGACTTGAAATGAAAATTGGATTAAAAAAGGATTGTGTTTTGTGTACATTTTCTTGTCTGTGGTTTTTTTTTAACCTGTGTATTTTTATAATATATGGGGCATGGATCTCATTAACCTAAAAACCCTACTGTGACATTAATAGTGTAGTGAAAGAAAGAACTTGCATTTATATAGTGCCTTTCATGACCTCAGGACATCCCAAAGTGCTTTACAACCAATGAAGTACTTTTGAAGTTCATTTCTAGAGAGATAGAATTGAAAAGCAGGGAAGTTATGTTAAACTTGTATAGAACCTTGGTTAGACCACACTTGGAGTACTGTGCACAGTTCTGGGCTCCCTATTATAAAAAGGATATAGAGGTGATGGAGAAGGTGCAAAAAAGATTTACAAGGATGATACCAGAACTGAGTTTATATCTATCAGGAAAGATTGAGCAGTCTGGGCTCTTTTCTCTAGAGGGGTGACCTGATAGAGGTCTTTAAGATTATGAAGGGGTTTCGATAGGGTAGACATAAAGATGATGTTTCCACTTGTGGGGAAGACCAGAACTAGGGGCCATAAATATAAGATAGTCACTAATAAATCCAATAGGGAATTCAGAAGAAACTTCTTTACCCAGAGAGTGGTGAGAATGTGGAACTCGCTACTACATGCAGTAATTGAGGCGAATAACATAGATGCATTTACGGGGCAGTAAGATAAATACATGAGGGAGAAAGGAATAGAAGGACAAGCTGATAGGGTGAGATGAAGTAGGGAGGGAGGGAGGAGGCTCGGCCTTAATTCAGATTTTTAACCATTCATGTTATTTTAAAGAGAAAATCTACACAGTGTGGCTGTTTATTTCATTCTTTGCCCAGACACAACCTCAAAGATGAGTGCTGTCTACAAGCTTTCTGAATCAGCATCATAATTACAACTGTCATCAAAGGTACCTGAGGATATAATTCAGTGTTAGACTGAACACTCCATAAAGAGAAAGAAAGACTTGCATTTATGTAGCACCTTTCACGACTTCAGGACATCCCAAAACACTTTAGAGCCGGTGAAGTACTTCTGAAGTGTAGTCGCTGTTGTAATGTAGGAAACACGGCAGCCAATTTGCGCACAGCAAGATCCCACAAACAGCAAGGTGAAAATGACCAGATCATTTGTTTTAGGTGTTGGTTGAGGGATAAATATTGGCCCAGGACACCGGAGAGAACTCCCCTGGTCTTCTCTAAATAGTGCCATGGGATCTTTAACGCCCACCTGAGAGGGCAGACGGGGCTACAAACTGCTTTAGATGAGGAATCAGCCTGGAGCTTCTATTAAATCAAGGTCCCCAACTCCAGCAACCGCCAATGGAAACCACTGGAGGGCAACACGTACATTTATATATCATCTTTCACACATGGAAATGTTCTGAGGTGCTTTATACTCTCTGGGTGAGCAGTGGACATTGAGCAGGTAGCAGGAGAGAATTTAGAGGAGGGGCTTGAAATCCTGATCAAAGGACCAAGTTTCAAGAAGGCTTTTTGAAGGAGGAGAGCGAGGTAACAAAGCCGGAGGTGGGTGGGGGGGGGGGAAATGGGGAAAAGGGGTTTGGGAATGGAATTCCAGAGTGCAGGGTCAAGGTGCCTGAAGGGCCCACTATCGTTATAGAGGTTTGGAGCAGAGTGAAAAATGGAGGTGGGACCAGAGATGGAAGAGCATAGGGAATAAATGGTGACACAGAGTTGGGGAAGATTATAGAGGTCGTGTGTGGTGAGGCTACGGGATTCCTGAAGCTGAGGAGTTTAATCTTGAGTTGCTGAGAGGTGGGGAACTAGTGGAAGTCAGCAAGTATTGGGTAATGGGTGAGCGTGACTTTGTCCAGAACACATGAGCTGCAGAGTCCTGGATGAGAGGCAGAAAATGACCAATTTACGATTTTGGTGAGTAGTGAAATGGGGTTCTACTTTCAGTTTTAGATTCAAAAAGTTTGAGAATTTACAACACATTATCATTGTTCAATCTCCTGACCCGCCATTTCACAAAAGTGCTCATATTTGAGCATTAAATTGGCAAAGGACGTAGAGAGAAGCAAAAAGTCATCGAGTGTGGGAAACGGCTTCCCTGAAGAGACCAGCCTGAGGTTGAGAACTCACAGTGATATGGGCAGATCGGGAGAGGACACAATGGGGCCCTCGTGTCAACCCATCTTTTAAATTTCAAATTCACGGTTCTCAGATAAAAGGTGATGAGCTGGGCACCCTCGTTTACTATTCCCAGGAGCTGCACCAGGGTCCCACCGACCTTCTCCACCAGGGTCCCACCGACCTTCTCCACCAGGGTCCCACCGACCTTCTCCACCAGGGTCCCACCGACCTTCTCCACCAGGGTCCCACCGACCTTCTCCACCAGGGTCCCACCGACCTTCTCCACCAGGGTCCCACCGACCTTCTCCACCAGGGTCCCACCGACCTTCTCCACCAGGGTCCCACCGACCTTCTCCACCAGGGTCCCACCGACCTTCTCCACCAGGGTCCCACCGACCTTCTCCACCAGGGTCCCACCGACCTTCTCCACCAGGGTCCCACCGACCTTCTCCACCAGGGTCCCACCGACCTTCTCCACCAGGGTCCCACCGACCTTCTCAACCAGGGTCCCACCGACCTTCTCAACCAGGGTCCCACCGACCTTCTCCACCAGGGTCCCACCGACCTTCTCAACCAGGGTCCCACCGACCTTCTCCACCAGAGGGTACGAACATACGAAAATGATGGGCAAGAAAAGACCAGCTGGTCCATCAAGGCTGCCCCTCACCCCACGATGGCTGGAGAGGATACTTCCCCTCCAACTCCCCAACCCCGCAGCTGTGTGATCTCCTGGGGGAGGCAAAAAAATAGACAAAACCCAGGGCCAATAAGGGAAAAAATACCCTGGAAAATTCCTCTTTGACCCCCTCAGGCAATAGAAACCAGTCCAGTAGATGAAGCACAGAAAGAAAAGGAAGAACATGAACTAAAACAAACAAGGGCTTCAATCTGCTTCTTAAAAGCAGTCAACGTTCTTTCTATTGCGGACTAAGGACTCCCTCACTCCACCCAGCTCAGCTGCAAGGTTTCAGCAATGAAGGCAATGATATCCGACTCTTCCTCGATCACCTTGGTGGTGGGTTTTCCAGCCCCGTGCCCAGATTTGGTGTCGATCCGGATCAGGAGAGGGTTCTTCTGATTGGGGCTCCGCCCCACCATGTGTTGCACGGTAGCGATGTATTTCAGAGAGTGAAGAGGAACCACTCGGTCATCGTGGTCAGCGGTCAGCAGCAGCATGGCTGGGTACTGGACACCTGCCTCTGGCACCTTGATGTTGTGGAGTGGAGAGTATCTGGGGGAAAAAACAGTTCATATTCATCATCGTTAAAAGATTCCCCCGGTCGCCCCTTTATTTGGTAACAGCTCTACAATTGGTAATAGCGCCATTGGGCGAGGGAGATGGAGGAAGAATCAGCCAGGGTTCCTGTTGGAAAGTGCACACGAGCAGATTGCGGGGAAAGGGGAAGGGGAACGGGGTCAGGCTTAGCTGTGACCACCTCTTCCTGATGGAACAGTCTTTTGGAACTCATTGTCTAGGATCACCCATGATAAATGGGCATTTGGGTAAAGTACCCAGAGCCATGAAACTGTACCCCAGTGAGAGTCAGTGCCTGTGGAACTGTACCCCAGTGAGAGTCAGTGCCTGTGGAACTGTACCCCAGTGAGAGTCAGTGTCTGTGGAACTGTACCCCAGTGAGAGTCAGTGCCTGTGGAACTGTACCCTGCTGAAAATCAGTGTCAGTGGAACTGTACCCCAGTGAGAGTCAGTGTGTGTGGAACTGTACCCCAGTGAGGGTCAATGCCTGTGGAACTGTACCCCAGTGAGAGTCAGTGCCTGTGGAACTGTACCCCAGTGAGAGTCAGTGCCTGTGGAACTGTACCCCCGTGAGAGTCAGTGTCTGTGGAACTGTACCCCAGTGAGAGTCAGTGTCTGTGGAACTGTACCCCAGTGAGAGTCAGTGCCTGTGGAACTGTATCCCAGTGAGGGTCAGTGCCTGTGGAACTGTACCCCGCTGAAAATCAGTGTCTGTGGAACTGTACCCCAGTGAGGGTCAGTGTCTGTGGAACTGTACCCCAGTGAGAGTCAGTGTCTGTGGAACTGTACCCCAGTGAGAGTCAGTGTCTGTGGAACTGTACCCCAGTGAGAGTCAGTGCCTGTGGAACTGTACCCCAGTGAGGGTCGGTGTCTGTGGAACTGTACCCCAGTGAGAGTCAGTGTCTGTGGAACTGTACCCCAGTGAGAGTCAGTGTCTGTGGAACTGTACCCCAGTGAGGGTCAGTGTCTGTGGAACTGTACCCCAGTGAGGGTCAGTGTCTGTGGAACTGTACCCCAGTGAGAGACAGTGTGTGTGGAACTGTACCCCAGCTAAATGTAACTGAGGGGCTCCATAATATTAGTGTGCTTTAAGGCAGCTCCCTGCAGCTGACTGCACATGTTTAAGAAATGCGTCAATGCCACCAGCTGATGCCCAATAATGCCTGTGACACCAGGGCTGTGACAGGGACCCTGCCCACAGCTCACTCACTTGAAGAGCCAATCGAACTCCTCCTTTTTATCGGAACAGCCGTAGTCAGAGGTCCAGGCGTGGCCGATGGTAAATTTGTGAAACTTGAGCATGTCCATCACTGCAACTTCAGCGACTGCGCAGCCAAACAGCTCAGGCCGCTGGTTCACACAGGCCCCTGTGGGGGGAGATACTGCAGTCAAAAAACGCTGATATAACACTGAGACAAGGTGAGGGAGGCCATTCGACCCATCTAGCCCTTCCTTCCATAGAAACCTACTGTCCACCCATCACAGCTCCTAACTGCCTTTCTCATCTTTCCCCATTACTGAGTCCTGACATTAGGGATTAGCCTTGTGCCTCTACTCTGCATTGCATCCAGGACTTGCCTGTTTCCTCGGGCCTCTGTGACTAGAGTTGAATGCAGTACTCAAGATGCCGCCTGGCCGGAGCTCCACATAGCATCAGCATGGTGACCTCAGACTTAAATCTACTGATCTGGTAATCCAGCTCAGCACTGTGTGTCAGCCTTGGCTCAGTGGGTAGGAATCTTGCCTCTGAGTCAGAAGGCCATAGGTTGAAGTACCACTCCAGAGACTTGAACACAAAATCTAGGCTGACACTACTGAGGGAGCGCTGCACTGTCGGAGGTGCCGTCTTTCGGATGAGATGTCTGCCCTCTCAGGTGGTCGTAAAAGATCCCACGGCTACTATTCGAAAAAGCGCACAGGAGTTCTCCCCGGTGTCCTGGCCAATATTCATCCCTCAACCAACATCACTAAAAAACAGATTACCTGGTCATTTATCTCACTGCTGTTTGTGGGATCTTGCTGTGCGCAAATCGGAGTGTGTTACAACTGACCCCAATTCTGCCCTCACCCAGAATCCACACTTTCCAGCAGGAGTCAGTAGCTAGCAATCAGAAGCTGATTTGCGCCCCCCACTCTCGCTAAGGCCTCCAATTGTATCTTTGCCACGGCCTCCTGGGACCCGCCAATTCTCCACAGAGCAGGACAGATACCTGTTGCTTTCCTGGGCCGAATGGTTTAGTCGTAAGTTGGTTTGTTTAATTCTGGGCTTCCCCTACTGGTATAATGTAGGAATGAAGGTACGTATTAAATATCAGCAACGTGACTCATTCAATGTTTGACTGGGACTCCCTACCCACGAGCAGGCCCCCGTTGGAGCCTCCATGGATGGTGAGTTTCTCTTTGCGGGTGAATCCCTCCTGGACCAGGTACTCAGCTGCGCATTGGAAATCATCAAAACCGTTCTGCTTGTTACCCAGAATCCCAGCTGCAGAGAATGAAAAACAGAACAGGTTATCCACGGGTCGCGACCGAGTCTTTGGTTCCGTGGTAGCACTCCCGCCTTGGAGTCAGCGGGTGAAGGGTTCGAGCCCCACTCCAGACTGTCTAGGTGAGTGGAGACCAGACCATGGTCTCTAGATACTGGGTTGACGTCCAGCGGAGGACGCGCATCCGCACAGAGTGACCACTGGCTCAGGGGTAGTGTTCCTGCCTCCGAGTCAGTAGGGTTGGGTTCAGGTCCAACTCCAGGCAGCCCTGGTGATCAGAGCACCGGAGCTCTGGCTCTGACGTCCCCCGGGGGTACTTGTGCCCAATGGGTGGCCCCCTCCATCGTAAAGGGAAGGTGGGGATCTTTAGCCTTGGTTACAGCCCCACCCAGGAGAAGGTCCTCTGAAGATATAAATTGTGAGGAAGGCAACAGGAAACCATCTCAGCTACTCTTCCCTGATAAGTGGCTCAAGAGTCCCAGGTATGAGACTGGAGTTAGGACCTGCTCTAGCGGCAGAACATCACGGATGGATACATGGGATGTCTCACTGGTGGGCCATGGGGTAGGTGCACCAATGTCCTCCAGGTTCCCCTCTAAGCCACACAACATCCTGACTTGGAAATATATCGCCGTTCTTCATTGTCACTGGGTCAAAATCCTGGAACTCTTTCCTTAATAGCACTGTGGGAGAACCTTCACTGCAGCGGTTCAAGGCAGCGGCTCACCACCACCTTCTAAAGGGGCAACTAGGGATGGGCAATAAATGCCGGCCTTGCCAGTGTCACCCACATCCCAATAAGAAATAGGGCTGTGGAGTTGTAAGTGGTGTGTGTGGAGAGGGAGGGAGCAGGTCTTTGCTCCGACACACACAGTGAGTTCTCGACCACGTTCCACTTTTGGACCAGGATGTTTGGTTCTTGATTGGCCTGTCCAGAAGTTTCTGAGATAAGCACTGCACAGCAGGGTGGGCAGTGTGACGATAGATTCATATTCCAATCTCAATATTCATCTTTTTATGACTGAGGAACATTAAAGGGGCTAAAAATGTCTGTGGTATAGATTTTTAAAGATGGAAATTACGAGACAGAATTTGATTGCTATAAAAACAGTTGGATGCATTCGCAAATCTTGACACAAGGAATATATCCATATAAAAGACTTTGGCTAACAGTAGAATTTACTAGGAACTGGGACCCAGTTAAACAACAGGTTTGGATCAGGAGAACATAACAAAAACTTAACAGCAAATCAACTTAACAGAAAAGTTTGGAGAAATTTTGCAAAACTTTACAAAACCACCAGGCAAACTGTGGATCAGCTCGTGCTCTGATTGATATCCACATGGACAGGAAACCAAATATAGTCAGAGAGTGATCTTGTGGAGCCAATCAGGAACGGGTCACGTGGTTCCTACACTGATAACTCTTAAGGGAGTGGACATTCCCCTGTTGTTTCCCATTTTTAGATCTTTTCTTACCCAGGAAGTCTAAATTTAAAAAAATTGATTCTCGGTAAGTGGCAAGGCCGGCATTTATTGCCCGTCCCTAGTTGCCCTGAGAAGGTGGTGATGGGCCTTCTTTCCGAACCGCTGTTTGTAGCAGTTTGATACAACTGAGTGGTTTGCTGGGCAACTTCAGGGGAATGTTAAGAGTCAACTACCTTGGTGTGGGACTAGAGTCACATATAGGCCCAGAGCGGGTAAGGACGGCAGGTTTCCTTCCCTAAAGGACATCTGTGAACCAATTGGGTTTTTACAAATTTTTTACCAAATTTTTAAAACTTAATTCAAATTCTCAAACTGCCTCGGTGGGATTTGAATTCATGTTCGCTGGGTCACTGGTCCGGGTCCAGGCCTCGGGGTCACTGGTCCAGGCCCCGGGGTCACTGGTCCGGGTCCGGGCCCCGGGGTCACTGGTCCGGGTCCAGGCCCCGGGGTCACTGGTCCGGGTCCGGGGTCACTGGTCCGGGTCCAGGCCCCGGGGTCACTGGTCCGGGCCCCGGGGTCACTGGTCCGGGTCCGGGCCCCGGGGTCACTGGTCCGGGTCCGGGCCCCGGGGTCACTGGTCCGGGTCCGGGCCCCGGGGTCACTGGTCCGGGTCCGGGCCCCGGGGTCACTGGTCCGGGCCTCGGGGTCGCTGGTCCGGGTCTCGGGGTCACTGGTCCGGGGTCACTGGTCCGGGCCTCGGGGTCGCTGGTCCGGGCCTCGGGGTCACTGGTCCGGGTCCAGGCCTCGGGGTCACTGGTCCGGGTCCAGGCCTCGGGGTCACTGGTCCGGGTCCAGGCCTCGGGGTCACTGGTCCGGGTCCAGGCCTCGGGGTCACTGGTCCGGGTCCAGGCCTCGGGGTCACTGGTCCGGGTCCAGGCCTCGGGGTCACTGGTCCGGGCCCCGGGGTCACTGGTCCGGGTCCAGGCCTCGGGGTCACTGGTCCGGGTCCAGGCCTCGGGGTCACTGGTCCGGGCCCCGGGGTCGCTGGTCCGGGTCCAGGCCTCGGGGTCACTGGTCCGGGCCTCGGGGTCACTGGTCCGGGCCCCGGGGTCACTGGTCCGGGTCCAGGCCCCGGGGTCACTCGTCCGGGCCCCGGGGTCACTGGTCCGGGTCCAGGCCTCGGGGTCACTGGTCCGGGCCCCGGGGTCACTGGTCCGGGCCTCGCCTCGGGGTCACTGGTCCGGGTCTCGGGGTCGCTGGTCCGGGCCCCGGGGTCGCTGGTCCGGGCCCCGGGGTCGCTGGTCCGGGTCTCGGGGTCGCTGGTCCGGGTCTCGAGGTCACTGGTCCGGGCCCCGGGGTCACTGGTCTGGGCCTCGGGGTCACTGGTCTGGGCCTCGGGGTCACTGGTCCGGGCCCCGGGGTCACTGGTCCAGTAACATTACCAATACACCACCATAACCGGTTGCAATGTACTGAATTAAGTGACGTGAAGGACAGATTCCAGGGAATCTCTTACCTTGGTGCCAGGTTTCTCCGTACTCTCCTCCTCCTCGTATATTGGCCACGGCCAGGACCCCACCCAGGTGTCTGATGAAAATCAGGTTCGTTACACTGGAAACGCAGAGCAGGTGGCAGTCAGGTGGAGGGGAGAGGAGCAATTAAACAAACCATAATAATCCTACAATCAATGACAGGGAATAA
Source organism: Heptranchias perlo (assembly GCF_035084215.1). Lineage (NCBI taxonomy): Eukaryota > Metazoa > Chordata > Chondrichthyes > Hexanchiformes > Hexanchidae > Heptranchias > Heptranchias perlo. The sequence goes on along the minus strand of NC_090350.1, from coordinate 42,628,811 downwards.
TAAAATGGGTCTGAACTGCCTCAGGCGATTGGACACCAGCCTGGACTTTGAATCCTAAGTACCTCACTCGGGATTGTACCTGCCGATAATCAGCACTGACGCCTGAAATCATTTCCTGTTCGAATCAGTTTGAGCTTTGATGCCTCAAACAACGATTTAAAAAAATAGAATTTGCATTTATACAGCGCCTTTCATGACCTCAGGACGTCCCAAAGCGCTACACACGTAATGAAGCACTTTTTGAAGTACAGTCACTGTTGTAATGTACGAAACGCGGCAGCCGATTTGTGCACAGCAAGATCCCACAAACAGCAATGTGATAAATGACCAGATAATCTGTTTTTTTTCAGTGATGTTGGTTGGTTAAGGGTTAAATATTGGCCAGGACACCGGGGAGAACTCCCCTGCTCTTCTTTGAAATAGTGACTGTGGGATATTTTACATCCACCAAAAGACGGCACCTCCGCCAGGGCAGCACTCCCTCAGTATTGCACTGGGAGTAATTAGACAGATTAATTACTGATGCAGTGGGTTGGACACTGACATCACCCCTGAACGGCCTGGCTCTAATTTTAAGGTTCTGCCCCCTTGTTCTGGACTCCCCCCACCAGAGGAAATAATTTCTCTCTATCTACCCTATCATCTCCTTTAATCATCTTAAACACCTCAATTAGATCACCCCGTAATCTTCTAAACTCAAGGGAATACAAGCCCAGTCTGTGCAACCTGTCCTCATAATTTAAACCCTTAACCCCAGTGTCATTCTGGTGAATCTGTGCTGTACGGCCTCAAAGGCCAAGAACAGAATATCTGTTTCTTAGTCTCTTTAATGTAAAAACAAATATCACAGATTTAGAACCCGAGACACCCGATAACAATCTAAACTATCTCAGACATTTTATTGTGGATCCAAATATTCCTCACAGTCCTTTAAAGGACGGCACTCTAAAGTAGCTGCTGTACACAGGCCCCATGTTGGAAAGGGGGCTTTAAGCTGATTCCACGCTAAGACAGAGCTTAATACAGCTGTAACTTACTCGTAATGTGGAGTTAGCGAGTGGTTGAATCCTCCGTAGCCATGCAGGAACACCGGGTGGGAACCGTCTCGTTTAATCCCTTTCTTATGGACAATAAACATTGGGATCTTAGTCCCATCTTTACTCGGGTAAAAGACCTTCGAGACAAAAAAGTATCATCAGTGATGCAGCAGGCAAATAAAACGGGCCAATCAGTGAACATGTAAATAAGTTGTTGCCAGGAACTTTGACTCTCCCATCCTGCCCCTCTTCTTCTGAAGGTTTTAACTCCTTGGTGGGCAATAGTTCAAGAGGTGTCAGAGTGTCTCCCAGACCCTGACTGTCCTTCAGGTGCAAACCCAAGACAATCGACTTGAATGGAAAGGAAACTCGGGGAGAGATGTACGACGGGTCAGCCCATCCGATATTGCCCATCGTACACTCTCGCCAAAAGTTACAATCACTCCCAATGGGTGCTGACAGGTTATTGAACTGTAGGGTGCATCACAGCTTAGCTTGATCCTCTCTTCACCCAGCAAATTCTTTCTTACAGCGGGGGGGGGGGTCAATGGATAGCGAACAGAAACAAGGACCCTGGCCGATCCTTCCCCTTCCTGACCGAGGGGTGCCCCATTGCCGCCATGGCTGGTCAGTTGCCCAGGACAGACCATGCATCAAACCTGGGGCCTTCTGGTCTGTACCGCTCGGTGGGATATGAATCTAATAATTAAGCCACTTGAGGAGGAGCTGGGAGAGTTTCTCTGAATGGGAGCCTGTTTTCAGTTGCTCAGGTGCGGGTGGATGCCCCAGCTATCTGGATGGATCGTCAGTGTGCTAAGTCTTTCCTCGATTATTGTGAGTGGGAAGCAAAATGGCTTGTTGTGTAGCTGAGTCGCTCCGATCCAGGCCGGTACACTCCACCCCCTCCTGCAACCTGCAAGTATCCGGGAAGCTAGGAATTCCCCTGCTATGGTGGCAGAGGTATCACTGTCACTGATTAATGCAACTGGCTTGGACAAGGAAGATCGAGACCATAATTGGGCTGTCCAGCACTGTCCGCCATCTTGGGATCAATTACGGCTGTGGTTTGGTGAGCAAATAAGGCCGATTTTAACTCGGCCTGAGTGACGTGAAAGGACTGCATTGTTTCTGCTCCACCGCTATATTTACTGGGGCCTTCCGCAGTACTGAGGGAGCACGGCACTGTCGGAGGTCAGTACTGAGGGAGCGCTGCACTGTCAGAGGTCAGTACTGAGGGAGCACGGCACTGTCGGAGGTCAGTACTGAGGGAGCGCTGCACTGTCAGAGGTCAGTACTGAGGGAGCGCGGCACTGTCGGAGGGTCAGTACTGAGGGAGCGCTGCACTGTCGGAGGGTCAGTACTGAGGGAGCGCTGCACTGTCGGAGGGTCAGTACTGAGGGAGCACTGCACTGTCGGAGGGTCAGTACTGAGGGAGCACTGCACTGTCGGAGGGTCAGTACTGAGAGAGCGCTGCACTGTCGGAGGGTCAGTACTGAGGGAGCACTGCACTGTCGGAGGGTCAGTACTGAGGGAGCACTGCACTGTCGGAGGGTCAGTACTGAGGGAGCGCGGCACTGTCGGAGGGTCAGTACTGAGGGAGCGCTGCACTGTCGGAGGGTCAGTACTGAGGGAGCGCTGCACTGTCGGAGGGTCAGTACTGAGGGAGTGCTGCACTGTCGGAGGGTCAGTACTGAGGGAGCACTGCACTGTCGGAGGGTCAGTACTGAGGGAGCGCTGCACTGTCGGAGGGTCAGTACTGAGGGAGCACTGCACTGTCGGAGGGTCAGTACTGAGGGAGCACTGCACTGTCGGAGGGTCAGTACTGAGAGAGCGCTGCACTGTCGGAGGGTCAGTACTGAGGGAGCACTGCACTGTCGGAGGGTCAGCACTGAGGGAGCACTGCACTGTCGGAGGGTCAGTACTGAGGGAGCACGGCACTGTCAGAGGGTCAGTACTGAGGGAGCACTGCACTGTCGGAGGGTCAGTACTGAGGGAGCACTGCACTGTCGGAGGGTCAGTACTGAGGGAGCACTGCACTGTCGGAGGGTCAGTACTGAGGGAGCGCTGCACTGTCGGAGGGTCAGTACTGAGGGAGCGCTGCACTGTCGGAGGGTCAGTACTGAGGGAGCGCCGCACTGTCGGAGGGTCAGTACTGAGGGAGCGCCGCACTGTCGGAGGGTCAGTACTGAGGGAGCACTGCACTGTCGGAGGGTGAGTACTGAGGGAGCGCCGCACTGTCGGAGGGTCAGTACTGAGGGAGCACTGCACTGTTGGAGGGTCAGTACTGAGGGAGCGCTGCACTGTCGGAGGGTCAGTACTGAGGGAGCGCTGCACTGTCGGAGGGTCAGTACTGAGGGAGCACTGCACTGTTGGAGGGTCAGTACTGAGGGAGCGCTGCACTGTCGGAGGGTCAGTACTGAGGGAGCACTGCACTGTCGGAGGGTCAGTACTGAGGGAGCACTGCACTGTCGGAGGGTCAGTACTGAGGGAGCGCTGCACTGTCGGAGGTGCCGTCTTTCGGATGAGACGTTGAACCAATCAAATTGGCTGCCGTGTTTCCTACATTACAACAGTGACTACATTTCAAAAAGTTCATGATTGTCTGGGAAGTGCTTTGGGACGTCCTGAGGTGGTGAAAGGCACTGTATAAAGGCAAGATCTTTCCTTCCTCTGAGCTTGGCTTTGTGAAGTGAGGGCCTCCAAACCCCAAGCCCATTGGTCCAAACTGGACATCCAAAGACTGAAATGGATAAATGCAATTCAAACTTTTCAATCCTATTAATATTTGTAAATAAAAACCCTGGAAATTCACAGCAGGTCAAGTGAAAGTGTGAAAGGGAAAGCTGAGGACAGACGTCAGATGAGACCCTTCGTCGAGCTGCACTCGAGTACACCCAATACTGGCGGGTCTGCTTTGCACGTGCTTATCTCAGGTTCCCGGGACCTGTGTCCAGACATTAGTGTCTCACCTGAACTGTCTGATACTCGGAGAAGTTGAATCCTTTGATTTCCACCTCCCTGAAAACCTTGGGCTCCAGAATCTCTTTAGTCAGGTCACAATGGTAGATGATTCCTGGCAGAGGACACAAAATCAAGTGAGAATTATTTTCATGGTCCGTGTCTCACAATGTGCTCGATCAGTGGTTTTTTATTACTCATTCTCGGGACGTGGGCGTTTCTGGCAATCCTGCTCCTCCTGACCCCATGAAAATAAACCCAGACTTCCTGTGACATCCTCTTTGGTTGGGGGCTCAGTGGGTAGTGCTCTCCTGTCGTGGGTCGAGCCCCCACTCCGGAGACTTGTGCCCGTAATCCAGGCTGACACTCCCAGTGCCGGTTCTGAGGGAGTGCTGCACTGTCGGAGGTGCCGTCTTTCGGATGAGACGTTAAACCGAGGTCCTGTCTGCCCTCTGAGGTGGGTGTGAAAGTTCCCACGGCCACTATTTGAAGAAGAGCAGGGGGAGTTCTCCCGGTGGCCTGGCCAATAGGAGAGGGGGGAGGGGAGGTGGGAAGCTGCTGTGCGTTTCCCGACGGGCTGACGGTGGCCTGGGGGGGGGGGGGGGGGGGGGAGGGGGCAATCAGCGGGCGAAGAGGCCCCTCCAGGTTCGGTTATTTCTTCACACCACCACTGGCTCATCAAGCTCATTCCCTCCATGTACAACCTGCTCCATCACGGACTCGACCCAAAGTGCAGCGAGGTATCCCCCAGGAGCCATGTCAAGCGACATTCCAGAGGATCTGCCTAACCTTTTACACCCCACGTCACATTCCCTTGGACTGCTTGAGTTTCTTGACCTCACACTTGCACAGTCCCACCAGCTCAGAAGCTCATCTGCCCTTCATAAAATCTTAGAATGATCCAGCACAGAAGGAGGCCGTTCGGCCCATCGTGCCTGTGCCGGCTCTTTGAAAGAGCTGTCCAATTAAGTCCCACTCCCCTGCTCTTTCCGCACAGCCCTGTAAATTTTTCCTTTTCAAGTATTTATCCAATTCCCTTTTGAAAGTTATTATTGAATCTGCTTCCACCGCCCTTTCAGGCAGCGCATTCCAGATCATCACAACTCGCTGCGTAAAAAAATTCTCCAAACCTCGCCTCTGGCTTTTTTGCTAATTATCTTTAAATCTGTGTCCTCTGGTTACCGACCCTCCGGCCACTGGAAACAGTTTCTCCTTATTAACTCTATCAAAACCCCATATAATTTTGAACGCCTCTATCAAATCTCCCCTCTGTTCTAAGGAGGACAATCCCAGCTTCTCCAGGCTCTCCACATAACTGAAGTCCCTCATCCCTGGGACCATTCTAGTAAATCTCCTCTGCACCCTCTCAAAGGCCTTGACATCCTTCCTAAAGTGTAGCGCCCAGAATTGGACACAATACTCCAGCTAGGGCCCAGCCAGTGATTTATAAAGGTTTGACCATCTCCGTCTACAATCAGCCTCTCCGTGAATCATACCTGGTGTCAGGTAGGAGGTGAACTGGTAGAAGATTTCCGTGTTCTTCTTGCGCCCACTGTATCCGGCGATGCTGCCAACGTCCAGCGGGAGGTCCTTGAGGAAGTCTCCGGTGGCAAGATCGTACAGCTGCAGGACGTCCTTCACATCCTTTAAGTAGTTCAGGACCAGGTACTTGTAATTGACGCAGGTTGCCCAGTCTGAAATGCAGAGGACCGAGGTTTGATAGACACTCTTGTTACAAACCTTACAACCAACGTAGGCCCCAAAAGGCACAGGTCACGTCTTACCCAAGACGTCCTTCTGGTGCTGGGGAATGAGCTCCTTCCACTGGGACCGAGCCGGCTGCTCCAGATCGATGTTGATGACTCTGTAGCGAGGGGCGTCGAGGTTAGTTCTGAACGTGAACACAGTTCCTTCATTCGTGATGTAGCTGTACTCTGCGTCAAAATTGTCGATCAGTTTAACCCAGGGTAGGAGGCCTGTAAAAATGATGCCATGAGTTATTCTAGTCTTGAAAATAGCTAAATTACAAACAACAAGAAGATCAACTTGCATTTATATAGTGCCTTTAGTGTAGTAAAACGTCCCAAGGCGCTTCACAGGTGCGATTATGAAACAAAATTTGACACCGAGCCACATTAAGGAGATGTTAGGGCAGGTGACCTGACAGGTAATAGGTGCCCCTCCTGGTCTCACAAAGGGCCTCTTCTCCCTTCAGACCTGCTTCTGTTCTGCGGGAGATCTCCATCTCTTCCCCACCCAGGCCCTGGTTAAAACCGAAAAAAGAAAAGGAACACAAACCAGATAATGACCAGATAATCTGTTTTACTGATGTTGGTTGAGGGATAAATATTGGCCCAGGACACCGGGGAGAACTCCCTCTTGCTCTTCTTTGAAATACTTTGAATTGCAGTGAGCCATTAAGTAGATACACTAGACAGCCATTTTATACACAGCAAGATCCCACAAACAGCAATGTGATAATGACCAGATCATCTGTTTTTTAGTGATGTTGGTTGAGGGATCAATATTGGCCCAGACCCTATTTAGAGTGCTGCGTTCGTTTTTGGGCACCAAACCTCAGATATATTGGCTTTTGAGGGGATGCAGTTCAGATCCACCAGAATTACACCAGGGCTCGAGGGACTGAATGGCCTCCTCCTGTTCCTAGGTCACATGCACTTGCACACTGGCTGGGTGAGTGGGGTCCTGGAAAGATGAGCCTGATGGGGCCCAATGGCCTTTTCTCATCCTTGACTTTGAGTACATTCCCGAACAGTTGGTGAGGTGAACGAGGAGTGAGTGTATAAGGGGTTTCACTGCCTCAGCTGATTGTCCATCTCTGAGGTGACACTGTAACTAGTTCTTGCAGCTTGGCCAGTGCCTGGTAGAGGCAGGTACCTACCGGTTATACCATTTGGTAACTGGTGCAGATCGCAGTACCAGACCCGGTTCTTGGGCTGACAGCCTTCTCGAATGGATAACCACACGTAGCGACCATCGTCAGAGACCTACACGCAAACAAAGAGAACTGAATATTACCCAGAGCACTCGCCAATCCAACTGGAAATAATCATCATTCAGCAGCGTCCACTGGGGCAGGTTAACGTCTGCCTGTACCTCGTACTCGAGTTTCCTGGCACAAAGGAAACACTGAGACACTGAGCCTCTGCCCCCTTTATATTGTCCTGGGGTTCCCGCTTCAGGGGGGAGGGCAGGGGGAGGGGGAGGGGGAGGGTGCTTACGCCTGGAACAGACAGTCCAGGATCAATGAATTCTTTTTGCAGTGCAGCTGCTATTGTTATGAAGGCAAAAGTGGTAGCCAATTTGCTCACAGCAAGATCCCACAACCAGCAAATTAGGTAATTGGGTTACATCAAATGTACAGCACAGAAACAGGCCACTCGGCCCAACAGGTCCATGCCGGTGTTTATCTCCAGACGAACCTCCTCCTTCCCTACCTCATCTCACCCTATCAGCATATCCTTCTATTCCTTTCTCCCTCATGTGTTTATCGAGCTTCCCCTAAAATGTATCTATGTTATTCGCCTCATCTACTCCTTGTGGGAGCGAGTTCCACATTCTCACCACTCTCTGGGTAAAGAAGTTTCTCCTGAATTCCCTATTGGATTTATTAGTGACTGTCTTATATTTATGGACCCTAACAGTGACAATACAAAGTAAAAATAACTTGCCTTTATATAATACCTGAACACATCACTGGGCCACCCCAAGGCAGTTCATCACCAATGGAGAACTTTTCAAAAATGCAATAGCAAAGCTGGCAGCTAAATTGCAAGGTCCCACACGCAGCAAATGATGTGAATGACCAGCTAATCCATTGGTTAAGGGAATGGTGACTGGTCACCAGGAAACACTTACCTCGTCTTTGAAATAGTGGCCCATGGGATCTTTTACATCCACCTGAGAGGGCAGACAGGACCTCAGTTTAAAGCCTCACCTGAAAGACAGCCGCTCGACAGCTCAGCTCTCCCTCAGTACTGCACTGGGAGCGTCAGCCTGGATTATGGAGCTCGAGTCTCTGGAGTGGGATTGGAACCCACCACCTTCTGTCTTGGAGGGGAGAGCGTTACCCACTGAGCCAAGCTGACACGCTGCGGACATTAATAAATTACCTGGGCTCCACCAGACCATTTGGGATGATCCAGGAATTCCGCGCACAGGATGTCCTGTGATTGGTCGGTGCCAAGCACATGGTAGTAGAGCTTCTGGTGCAGATTGGACGTGGTTTCAGTGCCTGGAAAAGATGGATCGTCAGTAAGTCGAGCATCGAACGTAATTAGAACACTGTGGGTGGCGGAGTCGGAGGTACGTTAAAGAAAGGTTCAGATGGGTTTCTTTGGGAAAGAGAAGTGTGTCGGTTGATCTGAGGAAAAATAAATCGTAGTAAAAACAAAAACAGCAGGCTGGGAAATGTACGGAGATTGAAAGGAAAGGGAGCAGAGGGCGGAGAAACATTGCTGTAGCCATGTTAAAAAGAATTGGTAGAATTAATATAATAACGGCCAAAAAGGATTTAAAGAAAGAACTTGCATTTATATAGTGCCTTTCATGACCTCAGGACGTCCCAAAGCGCTTTACAGCCAATGAAGTACATTTGAAGTGTAGTCACTGTTGTAATGTAGGAAACATGGCAGCCAATTTGCACAAAGCACGATCCCACAAACAGCAATGTGATAATGACCAGATAATCTGGTTAAGGGATAAATATTGGCTGGGACACCGGGGAGAACTTCCCTGCTCTTCCTCGAAATAGTGGCCGTGGGATCTTTTACGTCCACCTGAGAGGGCAGACGGGGCCTCGGTTTAACATTTCATCCGAAAGACGGAGAAGAGGCATTTTTCGTGTGGGTCATTTTTCTATGTAAAAGGTGCTATGTGCAATTTGTTGTTGTGCAGTCATAGTTGACAGGTTATTCAACTGTGACAGGCATCACGATCAAGCCTGAGTCTGTCCTTACAACAAACAACTTGCATTTAAAGTAGTGAAACGTCCCAAGGCGCTTCACAGGAGCGATTATCAAACAAAATTTGACACCGAGCTACATAATGAGATATTGGGACAGGTGACCAAAAGCTTGGTCAAAGAGGTAGGTTTTAAGGAGCGTCTTAAAGGCGGAGAGAGAGGTGGAGAGATTGTCTGATAATCGCTCCTGTGAAGCGTCTTGGGATGTTTTACTATGTTAAAGGTGCTATATAAATGCAAGTTGTTACAGCCTCACAGTGTAACCAGCAGCATCTCACCCCAGAGACCCCCTGCCCTCCCCTGCCACGTACCATCCGTGCATCCCTCTTGCTCGGGGTAACGGTTGTAGATGACACCTTTTCCGTCGTGAGTCCAGGACAAACAGCTGAACTTCACCTTTTCCAGAGTGTCCGGCAGATCTTCGGGACCCTCGACCTTTAGCAGTTTGATGGTGACCCAGTCGGAGCCACTTTTGCTGAGTCCGTATGCCAAGTACTCATTGTCATCGGAGAACGCCATCACTGGACAAACAAAACCAGAGGTCAGAGGTCAGCACAGGTCTTCTTGATGTTTGGCCTCAAGTCTACCAGGAGGTTGGGGAACGACCAAGCTCCCTGGGACAACCAGATTTTTCTACTACACATGGCAGGAGTAGGCCATTCAGCCCCTCGAGCCTGTTCCGCCTTTCAATTAGATTATGGCTAATCGGTGTTGTGTTTCCGTGACCCTTAATACCCTTGCCTAACAAAAGTCTATCAATTTCAGCTTTACTGTGTGATGATTTTTTTAAAATAAAATATATTGGATAGATATAATTTAAAAACCAAGTACTAACTTTCACCAGATTCACAGGGGTATAAACTGGTCTAGGGCGACAGTGTAAAATGTGCGAGGGGAAATCGACACCCCATTTTCCACTCCGCCTGATCTTCTTTCCCATTGACTCCTATGGGAGTTTTGTACTAATGCCCGATATAAATTTATACCCCACGGGCGGTAAATTTTCCGCGGCTCTGTGTCATGGACAAGACCTCACGTGCGGCCGGCATGAATTGGACATCCCTCAGCATTCTACCCCTTCAAACTTCCAATCAGCATCAGCTGCATACGAACATAGGAACAGGCGTAGGCCATTCAGCCCCTCGAGCCTGTTCTGCCATTCAATTAGACCACGGCCGATCTGTAGCTCAACCCATTTACCCGCCTTTGCTCCATATCCCTCGATACCCTCACCCAACAAAAATCTATCGATCTCAGTCTTGGAAGCTCCAATTGTCCCCCAGCATCCACAGTTCTTTAGGGGGAGAGAGTTCCAGATTTCCACTACCCTTTGTGTGAAAAAGTGCTTCCTGATTTCACTCCTCAACGGCCCAGCTCGAATTTTAAGATTATGTTTCCTCATTCTGGATTCCCCCACCAGAAGAAATAGTTTCTCTCTATCTACCCTATTGAATCTCTTTTATCATTTTAAACACTTCAATTAGATCACTCCTTAATCTTCTGTACTCAAGGGAATACAAGCCCAGTCTGTACAACCTCATGTCCTCATAATTTAACCCTTTTAGTCACAGTATAATTCTGGTGAATCTGTGCTGCACCCCCTCCAAGGTCAATATATCCTCCTGAGGTACGGTGCCCAGAACTGAACGCAGTCTCTCCAGATGGGGTCTAACCAAGTCAAGGTGCTCTTGCCAGTGCAAGGGCCTTCCAAAATCAGGGCTAATTCCAACCCCCCAACCCCCTCAGTACTAAACAGTGCACAGAAAAACTTCAATTTGATTTAAAAACTGATCTCCTGTCCCCTGAAGGACAGTAGACTCAGCAGTAGGACGGAGACTCCACCCTTTGTGGACAACCTACTTTTCAAGGCCACGGTCCCATCCTCAGATAGCTGGTTGGGGTCTAGGAAGACACGAGGCTCTCCATGCAGGGAATCCTGGACATAAAGCACGTACTGGTCCTGTAATCCAGAGTTGTGAAAGTAAAAATACCTGAAAAACAGAAGATCGACACTCAACAAGGCCTGGCCACGTCTTCAGAACAGGCTGACTGTTAATCTTCCTTCTTTGGTCTTGCCGGTTCCCTCCCCTCCTCTCCTGAAGACGACTCCTCTTGCTGACCCCCTGCTCCCACACCGCAACCAAGTTCGTTCATCAGGTACCAACCTAGACCGTGAGTGTTGACAAACTATTTGACCGTGTAGGGCATCTCAGCTGAGCTCGATCCTGTCCTCACTGCACCTTAGGTGCCAGCCATGGCTCAGTGGGCAGCACTCTCACCTCTGAGTCAGAAGGTTTATGAGTTCAAGTCCCAATCCAGAGACTTGAGCACATAATCCAGGCTGACACTCCCAGTGCAGTACAGAGGAAGGCATACAACAGGCAACCAACTAAGCGTCTTTAGAGGGCACTGTAACGAGTACCACTCTCCCCATCTACCTTCCAGATCTCTCTTTTTTAATTGCTTCTCGGGATGTGGGCGGCGTTGGCAAGGCTGGCATTTATTGTCCATCCCTAGTTGCCCTGAGAAGGTGGTGGTGGGCCACCTTCTTGAACCACTGCAGTCATTTGTAGCATTTTGATACAACCAAGTGATTTGCTCTGCCAATTCAGAGGGCAGTTAAGAGTCAATCACGTTTGTTGTGGGGCTGGAATCACATCTGGGCCCAGACCGGGTAAGGACGGCAGGTTTCCTTCCCTAAAGGACATTAGCAACAATCCATCAGCTTCATGGTCACTTTTACATTTTGAGATTTTTTAAGCTGAATTCAAATTCATGCTGAATTTATGAACTCTCGTCCTCTGGATTACCAAATCCAGTAACATAAACACCACACCATCGTACACCACAACGAGGCAGCTCCAACCCACAGTGCGACCAACTAGGCAGAACGCAGCCAATGAAATCACCTCAAGGAGTGACGGCACACCATGGTACAACTCTCACCGTTTCCCTTTCCTGCACGGGCAGCTGTACTTGGGGTAGTCAAACAGTTCCGTCATGCACTCCTTCAGTCTGCTCCTGACTTGACACTTTTCCAGGAAAGGCATCGTCAGCTTGTTCTGGACTTCAACAAATGCCTGAAAAGCACAGAGATGAACAGGTTACAAAAACAAGATTGATCCTCACCTCCAACACTGTTGCTTGACTTTTAATTGGAGAGTCTGTGTGGAGCAGTGGGCTGGAGCAGCTTTCCATCTCTCAGATCGTCAAATCCAACCTACACTGATTGAATGAAAGTCTTCTCAGTCTGCTGGTCTGTAATGATCCCAAGTGAAATGAGCTTGGGCACAAAATGGGATCCATTTGGTATTAATTGGCACTCAGAGAGGCCACAGATTGACAGGTGTGAGAAATCACACAAGGGGCACTTTTGGAGTTAGACTGAGGCACATTGTTGGGCCAGAGTAGAAGCATTTAATCAGCTTCTGTACCTGGTCCGAGAGTGTGTACTATACGTTCCATAAGTACGCTTTGCACCACATATACTCCACGCACCACATATACTCAAAGCACCGCACCACATATACTCCACGCACCACATCACATATACTCCACGCACCGCACCACATATACTCAAAGCACCGCATCACATATACTCCACGCATCACATATACTCCACGCACCACATCACATATACTCCACGCACCACATCACATATACTCCACGCACCACATCACATATACTCCACACACCGCATCACATATACTCCACGCATCACATATACTCCACGCACCGCACCACATATACTCCACGCACCACATATACTCCACGCACCGCACCACATATACTCCACGCACCACATATACTCCACGCACCACACCACATATACTCCACGCACCACATCACATATACTCCACGCACCGCATATACTCCACGCACCGCACCACATATACTCCACGCACCGCATATACTCCACGCACCGCACCACATATACTCCACGCACCACATATACTCTACGCACCGCATATACTCCACGCACCGCACCACATATACTCCACGCACCGCATATACTCCACGCACCACATATACTCAAAGCACCGCACCACATATACTCCACGCACCACATCACATATACTCCACGCACCACATCACATATACTCCACGCACCACATCACATATACTCCACGCACCACATCACATATACTCCACGCACCGCATCACATATACTCCACGCACCGCATATACTCCACGCACCACATATACTCCACGCACCACATATACTCTACGCACCGCATCACATATACTCCACGCACCACATATACTCCACGCACCGCACCACATATACTCCACGCACCACATATACTCCACGCACCACATATACTCCACGCACCGCACCACATATACTCCACGCACCGCATATACTCCACGCACCACATATACTCTACGCACCGCATCACATATACTCCACGCACCACATATACTCCACGCACCGCATCACATATACTCCACGCACCACATATACTCCACGCACCACATATACTCCACGCACCGCATCACATATACTCCACGCACCACATATACTCCACGCACCACATATACTCCACGCACCGCACCGCATATACTCCACGCACCGCATATACTCCACGCACCGCATATACTCCACGCACCGCACCACATATACTCCACGCACCACATCACATATACTCCACGCACCACATCACATATACTCCACGCACCACATCACATATACTCCACGCACCACATCACATATACTCCACGCACCACATCACATATACTCCACGCACCACATCACATATACTCCACGCACCACATCACATATACTCCACGCACCACATCACATATACTCCACGCACCGCATATACTCCACGCACCACATATACTCTACGCACCGCATCACATATACTCCACGCACCACATATACTCCACGCACCGCATCACATATACTCCACGCACCACATATACTCCACGCACCACATATACTCCACGCACCGCATCACATATACTCCACGCACCACATATACTCCACGCACCACATATACTCCACGCACCGCACCACATATACTCCACGCACCGCATATACTCCACGCACCGCATATACTCCACGCACCGCACCACATATACTCCACGCACCACATATACTCCACGCACCACATATACTCCACGCACCACATATACTCTACGCACCGCATCACATATACTCCACGCACCACATATACTCCACGCACCGCACCACATATACTCCACGCACCACATATACTCTACGCACCGCATCACATATACTCCACGCACCACATATACTCCACGCACCGCACCACATATACTCCACGCACCACATATACTCTACGCACCGCATCACATATACTCCACGCACCGCATATACTCCACGCACCGCATCACATATACTCCACGCACCGCATATACTCTACGCACATCACATACAAGTGCCACCAGTACAGCGGTATTGATAGAACAGAGACAGCCAAGAGAGTGTAGGTATGGGACAATCTGAAGTTTCTGGGCAATCTCTCACCTTGGTCTGCTCACTGTTGGGGTCCTCGAGCCAGGCGTAGGGATCAGGTACTTTATTCCCATGGTAATCATCCACCTGGAAAAATCAGGGATCGGGGTCTTGGTCATTTACATCCTTACATAAAACATTCAACACACTAACTGGGATAAGAAGTCAAAAGAGAAGACCAAGAGGACTTTAAAATGATGAAGGGGTTCGACAGGGTGGATGTTGGAGAAACTGTCTCCACTTGTGGGTGAGTCCAGAACAAGGGGGATGATTATACGATAGTCACTAACAAATCAAATCAAGAATTTAGGAGGAATTTGTTCACACAGAGAGCGGTGAGAATGTGGAACTCCCTGCTCCATGGACTGGGTGAAGCAGGTCGTATTGATACATTTAAGGGGAGGTTTGATGCATACAAGAGAAGGGATTAGAGGGATATGGGGGCAGGGTGGGAAGAGGCTCATGTGGAGTAGATCACCAGCACAGACCCGTTGGGCTGAATGGCCTGTTTCTGTTCTGTGGATTCGACGTTGTAATACTATGAAAGGCAACATGTTAATGAAATAAAAGTTAGGTTATTCCAGACTTCTTCACTCAGCCCCTGATTGGACGGCTCCCCCGAGCCAATGCAAGATAGGCACAGGTGAGGATGACGCTGGTCACAGCCCTGAACAACCGTACTGTCCCATCACAGCGAGTCCGTCCATGTGTCGACCACTCTCAGTGTGACAAACTTCCTGGCATTAGGCCTAAGTTCCCACCTGCCCAGTTTGACCCTGTGCCCCTTTGTCACTCCCTAAACCTCTCTCTCCTCCTTTAAGACGCTCCTTAAAACCTACCTCTTTGACCAAGCTTTTGGTCACTTGTCCTAATATCTCCTTATGTGTCTTAGTGCCAAATTTTGTTTGATAATCGCTCCTATGGAGCACCTTGGAACCTTTTAGAATGTTGAAGCTGCTATATGAATGCAAGTTGTTGTAATGGTTCAGTTTGAAGCTTCTCGCCAGAGTCTCAGGCTCCAGCTCTTTGCAAATCAGCTCAGGGAACGCTGCAAAAACACAGGTGCATTTTCCCGTCGGTGCTATTTTAGTCTGGACACTCTACTCCCTTGGACCAATTCCCTTGCCTGTGCTGATTTAATGCTGGTGTTACAAGGGAGCACCAAGGTGGTTCTGAAAATATATCCCACCCTCGTGCTCAATATTGCAGAGTCAGGGGCCGAGCACAGGGAGAGCTGGAAACACACAGGTCAGTCAGCATCTGTGAGGGGTCAGGGTTAGAGATTAGAGGTGGGGGCAATGGGGTCGGGGTTAGAGATTAGAGGTGGGGGCAATGGGGTCGGGGTTAGAGATTAGTGGTGGGGGCAATGGGGTCGGGGTTAGAGATTGAGGTGGGGGCAATGGGGTCGGGGTTAGAGATTGAGGTGGGGGCAATGGGGTCGGGGTTAGAGATTGAGGTGGGGGCAATGGGGTCGGGGTTAGAGATTGAGGTGGGGGCAATGGGGTCGGGGTTAGAGATTAGAGGTGGGGGCAATGGGGTCGGGGTTAGAGATTAGTGGTGAGGGTGATGGGGTCGGGGTTAGAGATTAGAGGTGGGGGTGATGGGGTCGGGGTTAGAGATTAGAGGTGGGGGTGATGGGGTCGGGGTTAGAGATTAGAGGTGGGGGTGATGGGGTCGGGGTTAGAGATTAGAGGTGGGGGTGATGGGGTCGGGGTTAGAGATTAGAGGTGGGGGTGATGGGGTCGGGGTTAGAGATTAGAGGTGGGGGTAATGGGGTCGGGGTTAGAGATTAGAGGTGAGGGCAATGGGGTCGGGGTTAGAGATTAGAGGTGGGGGCAATGGGGTCGGGGTTAGAGATTAGAGGTGGGGTTAATGGGGTTGGGGTTACAGGTTGGGGTTGGGGTTATGACCCTCTGAACCTGGTTCTGATGTGGGGTTGGAGTTAGGGTTAGAGTTTGTTTAGGGGTTGGGGGTTATGACCCTCTGAACCTGGTTAATGTGGGGGTTCAGACCCCAGACACTGACTGACCTGCTGAATGTTTCCAGCTTTTACTGTTTTTTATTTCAGATTTCCATTTTATTTTTTGTAGCTTTTTATTCCACTTCCCCCCAGTTACCGGAATTCAAAGTGAAACTGTCCCTCGGCAGCTTTCGGTTTCATTACTGAACCGTTTTTATATTTTACAAAATTCTCCACGGCTCGACCCCCCCCCCCCCCCGGACATTGACCCCCCGCCCCGGGCAGGACCCCCTCACCCCCCGGGATCACCCCCCGGGATCACCCCCCGGGATCGCCCCCTCACCCTGCTCGGGTCCCTCTCCGGCTCCGGGTATCTGAACTCCATCGCGCCCCGCTCCTGATCGGGAATCAGCCCGGGTCCGCCTCCCGCACCGCAACTGCCGGCTTCCGGGGGAGAGCCAGGGTTATCAGACACAGACTCAGACACAGACACAGAACCAGACACACAGACACAGACACAGATCCAGAAACAGACACAGACACAGATCCAGAAACAGACACAGACACAGAGCCAGACTCAGACACACACACACAGAGCCAGAGACAGACACAGAGCCAGAGACAGACACACAGCCAGACTCAGACACAGACACAGAGCCAGAGCCAGAGCCAGACTCAGACACAGACACAGAACCAGACTCAGACTCAGACACAGACACAGAACCAGACTCAGACACAGACACAGAACCAGACTCAGACTCAGACACAGACACAGACACAGAACCAGACTCAGACACAGGCACAGACACAGACCCACACACAGACACATACACAGAACCAGACTCAGACACAGGCACAGAAACAGACCCACACACAGACACAGAGCCAGACACAGACACAGAACCAGACTCAGACACAGACACAGAGCCAGACTCAGACACAGAGCCAGACTCAGACACAGACACAGACCCACACACAGACACAGACACAGAGCCAGACTCAGACACAGACACACACACAGATACAGACACAGAACCAGACCCAGACTCAGACACAGACACAGAACCAGACTCAGACACAGGCACAGACACAGACCCACACACAGACACAGAACCAGACTCAGACACAGGCACAGACACAGACCCACACACAGACACAGACACAGAGCCAGACTCAGACACAGACACAGAACCAGACACATACACAGAACCAGACTCAGACACAGGCACAGAAACAGACCCACACACAGACACAGAGCCAGACTCAGACACAGACACAGAGCCAGACTCAGACACAGAGCCAGACTCAGACACAGAGCCAGACTCAGACACAGAGCCAGACTCAGACACAGAGACAGAGACAGACACAGAACCAGACTCAGACACTGGCACAGAAACAGACCCACACACAGAGCCAGACACAGACACAGACACAGACACAGAGCCAGAGCCAGACTCAGACTCAGACACAGAGACAGAGACAGACACAGAACCAGACACAGAGCCAGACTCAGTCACAGAACCAGACTCAGACACAGACCCACACCCAGACACAGAACCAGACTCAGACTCAGACACAGACTCAGACACAGACACAGAACCAGACACAGACCCAGACACAGAACCAGACACAGACCCAGACACAGAACCAGACTCAGACACAGGCACAGAAACAGACCCACACAAAGACACAGAACCAGACTCAGACACAGACCCAGACACAGAGCCAGACCCAGATACAGATACAGAGCTAGACACAGACACAGACACAGAGTCAGACACAGACCCAGACACAGACACAGACCCAGATACAAGGCCAGACCCAGATCCAGACAAAGAGCCAGACATAGATCCAGATCCAGACCCAGACCTAGAATCAGATCCAGATGCAGAGCCAGACACAGACCCATAGCTAAATCCAGATCCAGAATCAGAACCAGATCGAGAACCAGATCCAGAATCAGAACCAGACGCAGAGCCAGATACAGACACAGAGCCAGACACAGATACAGACACAGACCCAGACATAGACCCAGATCCAGAATCAAATCCAGACCCAGAACCAGACTCAGACACAGACCCAGATCCAAAATCAGAACCAGACACAGTGCCAGATACATAGAAACATAGAAAATAGGAGCAAGAGTAGGCCATTCGGCTAATGACTTGGCCTCCACTGCCTTCTGTGGTAGAGAATTCCACAGGTTCACCACCCTCTGAGTGAAGAAATTTCTCCTCATCTCGGTTCCAAATGGCATACCCCGTATCCTGAGACTGTGACCCCTGGTTCTGGACTCCCCAGCCATCGGGAACATCCTCCCTGCATCTAGTCTGTCTAGTCCTGTTAGAATTTTATATGTTTCGATGAGATCACCTCTCATTCTTCTAAACTCTAGTGAATATGGGCCTAGTCGACCCAATCTCTCCTCATACGTCAGTCCTGCCATCCCAGGAATCAATCTGGTAAACCTTCGTTGTAATCCCTCCATGGCAAGGACATCCTTCCTCAGATAAGGAGACCAAAACTGCACACAATACTCCAGATGTGGTCTCACCAAGGCCCTGTACAACTGCAGTAAGACATCCCTGCTCCTATACTCAAATCCTCTTGCAATGAAGGCCAACATACCATTCACCTTCCTAACTGCTTGCTGCACCTGAATGCTCACTTTCAGCGACTGGTGTACAAGGACACCCAGGTCTCGTTCCACCTCCCCTTTTTCCAATCTATCACCATTCAGATAATAATCTGCCTTTCTGTTTTTACAACCAAAGTGGATAACCTCACATTTATCCACGTTATACTGCATCTGCCATGTTCTTGCCCACTCACCCAACTTGTCTAAATCACATTGGAGCCTCTTTGCATCCTCCTCACAGCTCACATTCCACCCCAGCTTTGTGTCGTCTGCAAACTTGGAAATGTTACATTTAGTTCCCTCATCCAAATCATTGATATATATTGTGACTAGCTGGGGCCCAAGCACTGATCCCTGCGGTACCCCACTAGTCACCGCCTGCCACCTGGAAAAAGACCCGTTTATTCCTACTCTCTGTTTCCTGTCTGTCAACCAATTCCCAATCCATGTCAGTATATTCCCCCCAATCCCATGTGCTTTAATTTTGCACACTAACCTCTTGTGTGGGACCTTATCAAAAGCCTTCTGAAAATCCAAATACACCACATCCACTGGTTCTCCCCTATCTATTCTACTAGTTACATCCTCAAAAATCTCCAGTAGATTTGTTAAGCATGATTTCCCTTTCATAAACCCATGCTGACTTTGTCCAATCCTGTTAATGCCCCTCCAAGTGTTCTGTTATCACATCTTTTAGAATAGACTCTAGCATTTTCCCCACTACTGATGTTAGGCTAACTGGTCTGTAATTCCCTGTTTTTTTCTCTCCCTCCTTTTTTAAATAGTGGGGTTACATTTGCCACCCTCCAATCTGTAGGAACTGTTCCAGAGTCTATAGAATTTTGGAAGATGATCACCAATGCATCCACTATTTCCAGGGCCACTTCCTTTAGTACTCTGGGATGTAGATTATCAGGCCCTGGGGATTTGTCAGCCTTTAGCCCCATTAATTTCCCTAGCACTTTTTTTTTACTAATACTGGTTTCCTTCAGTTCCTCCCTCTCACTAGACCCTTGGTTCCCTAACATTTCCGGGAGGTTATTTGTGTCCTCCTATGTGAAGACAGAACCAAAGTATGTGTTTAATTGTTCTGCCATTTCTTTGTTCCCCATTATAATTTGCCCCATTTCTGACTGTAAGGGACCTACATTTGTCTTCACTAATCTTTTGCTCTTGACATATTTATAGAAGCTTTTACAGTCAGTTTTTATGTTCCCTGCTAGTTTACTCTCATACTCTATTTTTCCCCTCTTAATCAATCTCTTTGTCCTCCTTTGCTGAATTCTGAGCTGCTCCCAATCCTCAGACTTGCTGCTTTTTCTGACAATTTTATATGTCTCCTCTTTGGATCTAATACTATCCCTAATTTCTTTTGAAAGCCACAGTTGAGCCACCTTTCCTGTTTTATTTTTGTGCCAGACAGGAATAAATAATTGTTGTAATTCCTGCACACATTCTTTAAATATTAGCCATGGCCTATCCACCGTCATCCCTTTTAGTAAAGTTCCCCAATCTATCATAGCCAACTCGCACCTCATACTTTCGTAATTTGCTTTATTTAGATTCAGGACCCTAGTTTCTGATTCAACTACTTCACTCTCCATCTTAATGAGGAATTCTATCATGTTATGGTCACTCTTCCCTAAGGGACCCCGCACAACAAGATTGTTAATTAATCCTTTCTTATTGCACAATACCCAGTCTAGGATCGCCTGTTCTCCAGTTGGTTCCTCAACGTATTGGTCTGGAAAACCATCATATACACACTCCAGGAATTCCTCCCCCACGGTATCATTGCTAATTTGGTTTGACCAATCTATGTAGATTAAAGTCACCCATGATTATAGTTGTACCCTTCTTGCATACGTCTCTAATTTCCTGTTTAATGCCCTCCCCTACATCTCCACTACTGTTTGGGGGCCTATAGACAACCCTCACCAATGTTTTCTGCCCCTTGGTGTTTCTTAGCTCCACCCATACAGATTCCACATCGTGATTTTCCGAGCCAATATCCTTCCTCACTGTTGCATTGATTTCCTCCTTTACTAACAACGCTACCCCACCTCCTTTCCCCTTTTCCCTGTCCTTCCTAAATATTGAATACCCCTGGATGTTCAGTTCCCATCCTTGGTCATCCTGCAGCCATGTCTCCGTAATCGCAACTATATCATAACCGTTAATATCTATCTGCGCCGTTAATTCATCTAGCTTATTGCGAATGCTCCGCGCATTTAGACACAATGCCTTTAGACTTGTCTTTTTAAGATTGCTAGTCATCTTAGTTTTATTTTGCACTATGGCCCTTTTTGTTTTTCGCCCTTGTTTTCTCTGCCTTCCACTATTGCTTCTTCCCTTTCTGTCTTTTGTTTCTATCCTTGTTTCCCCCTCCTCTGTCTCCCTGCTCAGGTTCCCATCCCCCTGCCATTCTAGTTTAAACCTTCCCCAACAGCACCAGCAAACACCCCCGCGAGGACATTGGTCCCGGTCCTGCTCGGGTGTAACCCGTCCCGCTTGTACAGGTCCCACCTTCCCCAGAACCGGTCCCAATGTCCCAGGAATCTAAATCCCTCCCTCCTACACCATCCCTGCAGCCATGCATTCATCTGGCCTATTCTCCTGTTCCTATACTCACTAGCACGTGGCACCGGTAGTAATCCTGAGATCACTACCTTTGAGGTTCTGCTTTTTAATTTATCTCCTAACTCCTTAAATTCATCTTGCAGGACCTCATCCCTTTTTTTACCTATGTCGTTGGTACCGATATGGACCACGACTACTGGCTCTTGCTGCACCCGCCCCTTCCAGAATGCCCTGCAGCCGCTCCGTGACATCCTTGACCCGAGCACCAGGGAGGCAACATACCATCCTGACGCAGATCCACAGGCACAGCCAGAACCAGATCCAGATCCAGACCCAGATCTAGAGACCGAGCCAAACCCAGACCCACTCACAGATCCAGACGCAGTGCCAGACGCAGAGCTTTGCCTCAGCTGGAAGCAGACATGGGCAGTCGGGCACATCCCATCATCCCTGGGCGAGGGAAATAAATGTGTAACTGAGAGCGAGTGGGATCACTGCTTCATGGAGCTAATTAATTCACTTTTGGTTCGGGAGTAGCTGTTTGGACTTTGCACCCAAACTAAACCTGAGGCTGGCTTACTCTTTTTGCTTGGGTGTAATTAATGATCTGGACGCAGGGTTAGAGGGAAATCGGTTGATGGGGATCGCCCCTGGTAACAGAGCCTGTTCCTTTAAATTAAGGGGGAACAAACTGAAAATTGAGAGCCTCCCACTCAGAAGCCTGTCCCTTTCCCAGGAAAACACTTAGATCCGAACACCAGCCAGCAAAATCCTTCCTAGGCTCGCGGGCCGTGTTTTTTCGATTGCATCTCTGTGAAGTGTCTCAGGACGTTTTTCTGTGTTAAAGGCACTTCATAAAAGCACGTTGTTGCTCAGGGTGAAGGTCCCCCGGCCAGAAAGGCGAATCGATGGGGTGAGACTTACTCAGGTCACAGGCTGGTGAGGGAAGCTTCACATTAGCAGAACGGGGGGAAATCTGAGGGTCACTGTTGGGGCAGTGTAGAGGGAGCTTTACTCTGTATCTAACCCTGTACCTGCCCTGGGAGTGTTTGATGGGACAGTGTAGAGGGAGCTTTACTCTGTATCTAACCCGTGCTGTACCTGCCCTGGGAGTGTTTGATGGGACAGTGTAGAGGGAGCTTTACTCTGTATCTAACCCTGTACCTGCCCTGGGAGTGTTTGACGGGACAGTGTAGAGGGAGCTTTACTCTGTATCTAACCCTGTACCTGCCCTGGGAGTGTTTGATGGGACAGTGTAGAGGGAGCTTTACTCTGTATCTAACCCTGTACCTGCCCTGGGAGTGTTTGATGGGACAGTGTAGAGGGAGCTTTACTCTGTATCTAACCCTGTACCTGCCCTGGGAGTGTTTGATGGGACAGTGTAGAGGGAGCTTTACTCTGTATCTAACCCTGTACCTGCCCTGGGAGTGTTTGATGGGACAGTGTAGAGGGAGCTTTACTCTGTATCTAACCCTGTACCTGCCCTGGGAGTGTTTGATGGGACAGTGTAGAGGGAGCTTTACTCTGTATCTAACCCTGTACCTGCCCTGGGAGTGTCTGATGGGACAGTGTAGAGGGAGCTTTACTCTGTATCTAACCCGTGCTGTATCCGCTCTGGGACAAGCACCATGGGATATTTTACATTGACTGTATCATAGGAACACACAAACAGGGCCTCAGTTTTACATCTCATGTGAAAGACGGCCCCTCCGATAGTGCAGCGCTCCCTTAGTACTGCATTGAAGTGTTGGCCTGGATTATGAGCGGGGATCCTGGCTGATTTTTCTCTCCCAACCCCTGAGATACCAAGACCTACTGAAGTGTGCGATGGGGTGGAGGTCAGTTAGGTCAGTACAGACCGAGGACCGACCCTGGTGAATTATCCATCACCAGTCCTGGCAACGACTCCAGACACCAGCGAGCTGGGAATTTCCAAGTCTTTGATTGTGATTTGGTGACATCATGTGGCCAAAAGCCGCAGTGCACTGGTCCCCGCCGAAGCCCCTGTCATTTCCTGGCTCGCCAGCTGCAAACAGCTGCTTTCACAGTATCCCCGATGGTTCGGTGCACATGCTCAGTGTAACTCTGCCCCATTTATCGAGTCACAACAGCCCTCGGTGAAAAAAACAACTTGAAGTAAAATCAAACCCAACACAAAGGAAATAATTAATTTGCATTTATATAGTGCCTTTCATGACCTCAGGATGCTTTTACAACCAATGAAGTACTTTTTGAAGTGTAGTCACTGTTGTAATGTTGGAAACACGGCAGCCAATTTGTGCACAGCAAGATCCCACAAACAGCAATGAGATAATAACCAGGTAACCGTTGGTTGAGGGATAAATATTGACCAGGACACCGGGGAGAACTCACCTACTTTTCTTTAAAATAGTGTCATGGGATCTTTTACATCCACTTGAGAAGGCAGACGTCTGTTTAACGTCTCATCCGAAAGACGGCACCTCTGACAGTGCAGCACTCCCTCAGTACTGCCCTGTTTCTGGAGTGGGACTTGAACCCACGACATTCTGACTCAGGAGAGAGTGCCGCCCACTGAGACACGGCTGACACTTCAAAGGATGAACTAATGACCTGAAAATTGGGTACAATACAAATGAGACACACCAATCCCCTCTCTCGATTCTTGGATCAGTGTTCCCGTAGGTCTATATAAATACAAACATTTCTTTCTTTCCTGATTGTTGTCCATTGACTCCTGCTGGAAAGTCCCTGGAAATCAGTGAGAATGGGCTTAGGCTTTGTTGTGATGCTCCGCAGAGTCGGATAGCCTGCCGACAATCACTGTCTGTACCCAAGCTACCGAGGCATTGACTATTGTGGAACCTGTCCCACAGCAAGAGAATTCCAAATGGAAACTTACATTGATTCTGTCTCAGGATAATCTGTCCGTGGGCAACATTGAATATGAATTCAGTTTTTAAAAAAAACCTGGAAGTAAAAATCTGGTCTCAGTAAAAGTGACCGTGAAGCTGTCAGATTGTCGTTAAAAACCCAACTGGTTCACTGATATCCTTTAGGGGAAGGAAACCTGCCGTCCTTACCCGGTCTGGGCCTATAGGTGACTCCAGTCCCACACCAACGTGGTTGACTCTAAATTGCCCTCTGAAATGGTCCAGCAAAGCCACTCAGTTGTATCAAAACCATTACGAGTGGTTCAAGCAGAAGGCGGCCGACCGCCACCTCCTCAGGGATAACTAGGGATGGGCAATAAATGCCGGCCTTGCCAGCGGCGCCCACATCCCCAGAATGAATTAAATAAAGGTGTTGGATTGGCAGTGTGCTTTGCCATGATGTGTGTGGATCAGCACTTCACTCCTTGATACCGCACAGCAATCACAGCAGCACCAGGCCTGAAATCCTCGCTCTCAGTGAAACAGGATCACAGAAGTGTGTGACTGTGAAGCTTGTGATATCTGAGAACAAGATTTCTTTATCTGGCTGTTAATTACTGATTTAAAGTAACGAACGGTATTATGCCGATTATGCCGTTTTTCCCGGGATTTCCTTGACTCTTCCGCTGATGTTACAGTGGATGGGGGAGAGAGGGGTCTCAGAAATCCAACCTCCACGTCTCCTTCTGTTGAACCAGTGACGCTGCCTCTGCCCCTCGCACACATCGATTCTGGGCTGGGGTACAGTGGGCCCGAGAATACAAACGACAGCAACTTGCATTTATATAGCGCCTTTAACATAGTAAAACGTCCCAAGGTGCTTCATAGGAGCGTAAATCAGACAAAATTTGACACCGAGTCACATAAAGAGGTAGGTTTTAAGGAGCGTCTTAATGGAGGAGAGAGAGGCGGAGAGGTTTAGGGAGGGAATTCCAGAGCTTCGGGCCCAGGCAGCTGAAGGCACGGCCGCCAATGGTGGAGCGATGGAAATCGGGGGGATGGACAAGAGGCCAGAATTGGAGGAGCGCAGAGATCTCGGAGGGCTGGAGGAGGTTACAGAGATAGGGAGGGGACGAGGCCATGGATGGATTTGAACACAAGGATGAGAATTTTAAAATCGAGGCATTGCCGGACAGGGAGCCAATGTAGGTCAGCGAGCACAGTGGGTGATGGGTGAACGGGACTTGGTGCGAGTTAGGGTACGGGCAGCAGAGTTTTGGATGAGCTCAAGTTTACAGAGGGTGGAAGATGGGAGGCCGGCCCGGAGAGCATTGGAATAAATAGAATTACATACAAATTACAGCACGGAAACAGGCCATTCGGCCCAACTGGTCTATGCTGGTGTTTATGCTCCACACGAGTCTCCTCCTATCAACATAACCTTCTATTGCTTTCTCCCTCATGTGCTTATCTAGCTTCCCTTTGAATGCATCTATGTAGTTGCCTCAACTACTCCACATTGTAACCACTCTCTGGGTAAAAAACTTTCTCCTGAATTCCCTATGGGATTTATTAGTGAATATCTTATATCTATGGCTCCTAGTTCTGCCCACCCCCCCTACATAATGGAAACATCTTCTCTATGTCTACCCTATCAAACCCTTTCATAATCTTAAAGACTCCTATTAGGTGACCCCTCAGCCTTCTTGTCTTCAGAGAAAAGAGCTCCAGCCCCAGGTTCAATTGTAGACAGTTTAACCCTCCTTCCGAGAAAACGATTTAAATTGGCCCTAAATGATTTGGCGGTGACATTGCTGTGATCACTGTCGCTCGTTGTCATTGTCCTCTCCGGAAGACTGTGACTGGTGCTGGGCTACTGCTCCCACAGGTGATGAGGATTGGCTCTGACTGCAGTATTTCGCCTCCGGACTGCAGGTGGCAGCATTGCCTCACAGCTCACCACACGTCACAGTGCAGTGGGGGGGAACATTAAGGAGTCAAGTCGATTTTAACCCCACCTGGCAGGTAGAAACAGCGATCTTTACCTGCACTACTGAGCAGGTGGAAAAGGCGCCTGAAGGCGGGGGGAGGGGGGGTCCTTTAAATATGCAAATTGAGGTCCAATGACATCATGGGAGCTCCAGCGCTATTTTAACCGTGACCTGTTTAGTCCTGTGCGTAGTGGGCATTAGCACAGTGGGTATAATCCCCGGGACCTGATACCCCCCCCCTCATGCCCCTGGTACGCTCGGCAAAGCACAATCAGTTTGGGAATCTGTGTGCATAATTTATCTAAATTATCAGTCACCCCCCATAATACAACGGGTACTTCAGGGAGGCCCATGGGGAGCGGGTAGTGTTGCTGCTGGGATGGGGGGAGGGGTATGGGGGGTCCTCTACCCGATTTTGGGGTGCCTTTCTTTGTTGCGGCTGCTTTTTTGGCCAAATTGAGTGAATGGACCCGAGCCCCCAGTGAAGGACCAACAGACAGCAAAATGGCAGCCCGTCATTGGCTGCAGCCCCTGACCACCAACCTTGGACCCTCAGACCCTCGCACCGCTCCCAACACGTCAAACGCTACAACTGGGGTCACCACTGGAACCATTATCTTAGCTAATGTCAACTTATGGGGCAGGTCAATGGTTCGGGGGCTGGCCCCCCCCCCCCAACCCCACCCCGATCCAACACAACTCCTTCATCAGGGGCAGGGTCCCTCTCACCGACCCCCCCTCACTGCGCCCCCCCCCCTCACCGACCCCCCCTCACCGCACCCCCCTCACCACGCCCCCCCCCTCACCGCACCCACCTCTCTCACTGACCCCCCCTCTCCGAGCCCCCCTCACCGACCCCCCCTCACTGCGCCCCCCCCCTCACCGACCCCCCCTCACCGCACCCCCCTCACCACGCCCCCCCCTCACCGCACCCACCTCTCTCACTGACCCCCCCTCTCCGAGCCCCCCTCACCGACCCCCCCTCACCGACCCCCCCTCACCGACCCCCCCTCACCACGCCCCCCCTCACCGCACCCCCCTCACCGACCCCCCCCTCACCGACCCCCCCCTCACCGATCCCCCCCTCACCGCGCCCCCCCTCTCACCGACCCCCCCTCACCGCACCCCCCTCACCGACCCCCCCCTCACCGATCCCCCCCTCACCATGCCCCCCCCTCACCGAGCCCCCCCTCACCGATCCCCCCCTCACCGCGCCCCCCCTCTCACCGCACCCCCCCTCACCGAGCCCCCCCTCACCGACCCCCCCTCACCGACCCCCCTCTCACCGCGCCCCCCCCTCATTGAGCCCCTCTCACCAGTTGCCTACAAGTTGGAATTTCCCTGTGACTGTTTTGTAATTTTATTGACAGCAACATTGGTGAACAATGAACCACCTTATTACAGGAAGCGACTGCGCTCCAGTAACCTGCTGCTTCTCCGACGGGAAATGTGACTCTACCTGTCGCCCTTTTGTTTTATTACCAGTCTCACCTGTGCAGAAAGTTTAAAATACTGTAACATTTTGATGACTAAGATGAAATCAAACTAAGCAGCATTGTCACATCAGATCCGAACCAACAAAACAGCACTGACTGTGGGCCCCATTCACCAAATATACAAACACCTCCCCCTCCCCATAAAGGTGAGCTGCCCCCTCTATAAAACCACTCTGATGTTTTGTATAATTAGTTTTTCGGGATGTGAGCAAGGCCGGCATTTATTGCCCATCCCTCGTTGCTCTGAGAAGGTGGTGATGGGCCTTCGTCTTGAACCGCTGCAGTCCGTGTGGTGAAGGTGAGGATTGACACCAGCTTGTTCAAAGTGTAGATTTTGCACCTCAGTGTTTCTGTACGTCAGCTGACTGTCGGTTGAATGAGGACATTTATTCCAGGACACTGACGCAGTTGCTTGAAGGGAGTACAGAATGACAGAGAGTTTGTACTGGGCACTAACAGCACTACAACCCACAGCTCGACACACACTGAGACAGGCCTGGCACATACACAGATACAGATACACTCACACACAGAGAGGTATATAGTCACAGACAGATATTTTATATATCACATATACACACACCCACAGACAGACAGACTCACACACACCCACAGACAGACACACACACTCACTCACACACACACCCACAGACAGACACACGTACACACAGACATACACATACACGCCTACACATATACACACACAGATATATACATACACAAACACACCCACAGACAGACATACACACACACTCACTCACACACACACACACACACACAGACAGACACACATACACACAGACATATACACACCTACACATACACACACCAGGGCTTCTTATGTCCATAATGGACAGCAATCGATAACAAGCGATAATTACAAATGTGATTTTATTTAGTGAGAGCAACCACAAGATCAGAAGTGTCATGTTATTCAGAATTTATGTCATTTTATATTATTTTGGTACACAGCAGATGTGAAATCCAGAGGTTAAGTGTATGTGTGTGTGTGTGTCTGTCTGTATGTGTGTGTGTGTCTGTCTGTCTGTATGTGTGTATGTGTGTGTGTCTGTCTGTATGTGTGAGTGTGTGTCTGTCTGTCCCAGCTCACAGACTCCATTGACTGAAAAACCCTGAAAGCTCTGTGGGAAACATTCACTGCAAACACACAACAACCTGTTAAAATTAGCACTCTGGAAACTGCACTTGGTGTGCTGTGGTAGGTGTCTCGCACTGATCGAGAGACACCAGCCTTACACACTTACACAATTAAAGTCACATGTAAACTCTGAATAACATGATACTTCTGATCTTGTAGTTGCACTTACTAAATGAAGCAAGTCTGTAATTATCACTTGTCATCGAATACTAGTCATTATAAACATAAGAAGCCCTGATGTGACTCAGCTCAGCCCTTAATGTTGCTGATGATTGTTCATTGTTTGTTTGGTGCACGCCAGACATGAAATCCGGAGGTTGTTTATGTTTTCCTGTTTGTGTGTCATCTGTTTGTGTGTGTGTCGGTGTGTGTTTGCCGGTGGGGTGGGGTGTGTGTGTGTGTGTGTGTGTCTGTGTGTGTATCTCTGTGTGTGTGTCTGTGTGTGTATCTCTGTGTGTGTGTGTGTATCTGTGTGTGTGTATCCCTGTGTGTGTGTATGTGTCTGTGTGTGTATCTCTGTGTGTGTGTGTGTGTGTGTATCTCTGTGTGTGTATGTGTCTGTGTGTGTGTGTGGTCAGTCTGTCTGACTCTGGCTGTGTGTATAAAATATCTGTCTGTGACTATATACCTCTCTGTGTGTGAGTGTATCTGTATCTGTGTATGTGCCAGGCCTGTCTCAGTGTGTGTCGAGCTGGGGGATGTAGTGCTGTTAGTGCCCAGTACAAACTCTCTGTCATTCTGTGCTTCTTCAATTTTGTATTTCAATACATAAGGCACCAACTTGTTTGTGAACGTACGGACTGAAAGCAGCAGCACACTTCACCACTGGAAATAAATTGGGAAATAAAAGGTTTAGGGAAGGGCCACTCGGATATCTAGTTTAAGGCCCATAGTTACCAGGAGGGGCTTGGAGCACTGCAATATTTTACTTTGATGTGGAGATGCCGGTGATGGACTGGGGTTGACAATTGTAAACAATTTTACAACACCAAGTTATAGTCCAACAAATTTATTTTAAAATCCACAAGCTTTCGGAGGCTTCCTCCTTCCTCAGGTGAATGTTGTGGAAATGAAATCCTCGAACCTCTCGCATTTATAAATCACAGAACAATGCCTGGTGATTACAGACAGTCTTTTCAACTGCCCGTTGCCAAGGCAACCAAAGTGTTCAGACAGATAGGTGTTACCTACAGGGCCACCGAATATACAAACGGCCAGAACTAAAAAAACAGATGATGTGGAGATGCCAATTAAAAAAACAGAGCGAGAGAGGCAGAAACATAGAAACATCCGGAAGGAAAAGACAGCAATTGACCGCAGCCTTCAACATGTCATCAATGATGACGAACACCTCGCTATGGCCATCCCCACACCTCCACTACTCGCCTTTAAACAGCCACCCAACCTCAAACAGACCATCGTTCGCAGCAAATTACCCAGCTCTCAGGAGAACAGCGTCCACGACACCACACAACCCTGCCACGGTAACCGCTGCAAGACATGCCAGATCATCGACACAGATACCACCATCACACGAGAGGACACCACCCACCAGGTGCATGGTTCATACTCCTGTGACTCGGCCAACGTTGTCTACCTCATACGTTGCAGGAAAGGATGCCCCAGAGCATGGTACATTGGCGAGACCATGCAGACGCTGCGACAACGGATGAACGGACACCGCGCAACAATCGCCAGACAGGAGGGTTCCCTCCCAGTCGGGGAACACTTCAGCAGTCAAGGACATTCATCCACCGACCTTCGGGTAAGCGTACTCCAAGGCGGCCTTCGAGACACTCGACAACGCAAAATCGTCGAGCAGAAATTGACAGTCAAGTTCCGCACCCATGAGGACGGCCTCAACCGGGATCTTGGGTTCATGTCACGCTACACGTTACCCCACCAGTGAACAAATGTTATCTGTTTTTAATATAACGGGTCAATTGCTGTCTTTTCCTTCCGGATGTTTCTATGTTTCTGCCTCTCTCGCTCTGTTTTTTTAATTGGCATCTCCACATCATCTGTTTTTTTAGTTCTGGCCGTTTGTATATTCGGTGGCCCTGTAGGTAACACCTATCTGTCTGAACACTTTGGTTGCCTTGGCAACGGGCAGTTGAAAAGACTATCTGTAATCACCAGGCATTGTTCTGTGATTTATAAATGTGAGAGGTTCGAGGATTTCATTTCCACAACATTCACCTGAGGAAGGAGGAAGCCTCCGAAAGCTTGTGGATTTTAAAATAAAATTGTTGGACTATAACTTGGTGTTGTAAAATTGTTTACAATATTTTACTTTGGAAGAGCATAGACTTCGAGGGATATCATTGAGGTCTTTAAAATAATGAAGGGATTAGATTCACTCCCCATGGAGAGATTATTTGAGCGAGACAGGCCCGGCGAGGCCTGGCAGCATCAGGGCAGGTTATGAAAACACAGTTAGGTGTCACAAAGTATACTTTTTCACAGAAAGTCATACATTTCTGGAATAAATTGCCCTTGTGTACAGTCACTGTGGATTCACTGGATGAGTTTCTGTCAGTGGATACAGGCGTATAGCAGTTCTGTTACTGGACTAATAATCCAGACACCATGAGTTCAAATCCCACCATGGAGTTTGAGAATTTGAATTCAGTTTTTAAAAATAATCTGGAAATAAAAATCTGGTGTCAGTAAAAGTGACCGTGAAGCTGTCGGATTGTCGTTAAAAACCCAACTGGTTCATTAATGTCCTTTAGGGAAGGAAACCTGCCGTCCTTACCCAGTTGGGGTCTATATGTGACTCCAGTCCCACACCGACGTGGCTGATTCTTAACTGCCCTCTGAATTGGCCAAGTAAACCACTCAGTTGTATCAAACCCGCTACAATGAACCACCACACGGACTTCAGTGATTCAAGCAGAAGGCGGCTCACCCCCGCCTTCTCAGGGATAACTAGGGATGGGCAATAAATGCCGGCCTTGCCAGTGACGCCCACATCCTGAGAATCAATTGAAATAAAGGCATCTGGAGGTTTAGAAGCTAGTTGCAGAGCATGGAACCAGTTACCGTGCTCTCTGACCGCCTGTTGTATTGACATGTAGGTAACCAAAGAAATGCATTTAATTCAGATTCACTGTGACCATAACATCAAAAGCAATGGGCCTGGACAGGATCTACGTGGCCAAGTGTGCACGGGAGAGCTGGACTCACTCAGTATTTGGTGTATCCTGAGAGAACCTCGCTTGATCCTTGCGTGAGAGCAACTCACTCATGTGTGTCTTCAACAAAATGAGAGAACTTGCATTTCTATAGCGCCTTTCACAACCTCAGGACATCCCAAAGTGCTTTACAGCCAATAAAATACTTTTAAAGTGTAGTCACTGTTGTAATATAGGAAACGCGGCAGCCAATTTGCACACAGCAAGATCCCACAAACAGCAATATGATAATGACCAGATAATCTGTTTTTTTAGTAATGTTGGTTGAGGGATAAATTTTGACCAGGATACCAAGGAGAACTCCCCTGCTTTTCTTCAAGTAATATGGGATCTTTTACATCCACCTGAGAGGGCAGATAGACCCTCAGTTTAACATCTCATCTGAAAGATGGCACCTCTGACAATGCAGCACTCCCTCAGTACTGGACTGGGAGCATCAGCCTGGATTATGTGCTTAATTCTCTGGAGTGGGGCTTGAAGCCATGACCTTGTGACTCAAAGCCACGGTTAAACACCTTAGAAAGCCGCACACTGTGGCACCTGCAAAGTCCGTGGGCCGCATTAAAGCTTGTTGACTTAAGAGCTTAAAAAGCACATATTGAGAAAAGGTCCATCGGACGCACATCTTTCACGGATCGTCCCCACCCACTTAATCTCCCAAAGGAAGGTTCTGCATGAACACTCCCTGACTCTCAAACTCCTGAATACTCACGCACCCTCACTATTCACCTCTGCCCTCTGAACAAACTTGGCAATGTTGCTTCTGTCTGCCGCTAAAAAGATCAGTTGATCAACATTTCCTGCATTTGTAGTGCGATGTTGAAAGACTGAGTGAACTATAATTATATGGCTCATCACAGATTGTGTCTCCCTTTGGCTTTGCTTTTGACTGGAGCTTCCTGTTACTCACTCCCCTCTGAGGGGGCAGCTAGTTTCCCCGTGTCTGTTATGCTCTCCGCTCTGAGGGGGCAGCTAGTTTCCCCGTGTCTGTTACTCGCTCCCCTCTGAGGGGGCAGTATTATCAAACACTCTGGAAAAGTTCCTGAATCATCAAGTCACAAAAAAAGTAAATTTCTATTTGAAATGTATGTAGCAGCTCTGGGAGAGGCAGCCTGTTATTAAACATCAGTCAACTTCCTGATGTGGTTGATCCCCAACTCCCAGCAACACATCACATGCCGGTCCCTCAGAGACCAGAAAAACAGAAGAGTGGTGTTTCCTCTAGGGGTCTATCTCTAGAGGTGTTGGTCCATCTCTAGGGGTGTTGGTCCATCTCTAGAGGTGTTGGTCCATCTCTAGGGGTGTTGGTCCATCTCTAGGGGTGATGGTCCATCTCTAGGAGTGATGGTCCATCTCTAGGGGTGTTGGTCCATCTCTAGGGGTGATGGTCCATCTCTAGGAGTGTTGGTCCATCTCTAGGGGTGATGGTCCATCTCTAGGGGTGTTGGTCCATCTCTAGAGGTGTTGGTCCATCTCTAGGGGTGTTGGTCCATCTCTAGGAGTGATGGTCCATCTCTAGGGGTGTTGGTCCATCTCTAGGGGTGATGGTCCATCTCTAGGAGTGTTGGTCCATCTCTAGGGGTGTTGGTCCATCTCTAGAGGTGTTGGTCCATCTCTAGGAGTGATGGTCCATCTCTAGGAGTGATGGTCCATCTCTAGGGGTGATGGTCCATCTCTAGTGGTGATGGTCCATCTCTAGGAGTGATGGTCCATCTCTAGGGGTGTTGGTCCATCTCTAGGGGTGATGGTCCATCTCTAGGGGTGATGGTCCATCTCTAGTGGTGATGGTCCATCTCTAGGAGTGATGGTCCATCTCTAGGGGTGTTGGTCCATCTCTAGGGGTGTTGGTCCATCTCTAGGGGTGTTGGTCCATCTCTAGGAGTGTTGGTCCATCTCTAATGGTGATGGTCCATCTCTAGGAGTGATGGTCCATCTCTAGGAGTGTTGGTCCATCTCTAGGGGTGATGGTCCATCTCTAGTGGTGATGGTCCATCTCTAGAGGTGTTGATCCATCTCTAGGAGTGTTGATCCATCTCTAGGGGTGATGGTCCATCTCTAGGGGTGATGGTCCATCTCTAGTGGTGATGGTCCATCTCTAGAGGTGTTGATCCATCTCTAGGGGTGATGTTCCATCTCTAGGGGTGTTTGGTCCATCTCTAGAGGTGTTGGTCCATCTCTAGGGGTGTTGGTCCATCTCTAGGGGTGTTGATCCATCTCTAGGGGTGATGTTCCATCTCTAGGGGTGTTTGGTCCATCTCTAGAGGTGTTGGTCCATCTCTAGGGGTGTTTGGTCCATCTCTAGGGGTGATGTTCCATCTCTAGGAATGTTGGTCCATCTCTAGGGGTGTTGATCCATCTCTAGGGGTGATGGTCCATCTCTAGTGGTGATGGTCCATCTCTAGAGGTGTTGGCCCATCTCTAGGGGTGTTTGGTCCATCTCTAGGGGTGATGTTCCATCTCTAGGGGTGTTTGGTCCATCTCTAGAGGTGTTGGTCCATCTCTAGGGGGGTTTGATCCATCTCTAGGGGTGTTGGTCCATCTCTAGGGGGGTTTGATCCATCTCTAGGGGTGTTGGTCCATCTCTAGGGGTGTTTGATCCATCTCTAGGGATGTTGATCCATCTCTAGGGGTGATGTTCCATCTCTAGGAGTGATGGTCCATCTCTAGGTGTGTTTGGTCCATCTCTAGGGGTGTTTGGTCCATCTCTAGAGGTGTTGATCCATCTCTAGGGGTGTTTGGTCCATCTCTAGAGGTGTTGCTCCATCTCGAGGGGTGTTGGTCCATCTCTAGGGGTGTTGGTCCATCTCTAGGGGTGTTGGTCCATCTCTAGGGGTGATGGTCCATCTCTAGGTGTGATGGTTTACATCCAGTCCCTTGTCCTATTCTCTTTCCTGCCAGTGAGCCTCTCTTCCCTTCGATTGTAGTGACGAGATATTGTTTGACATTAGTTGGCTGATTGAAAAATGACTTGGCAATCAGCACCCGAGCAATCCCTAAAATTACATAAAAGTTATTCAAAATAAACAAACACGTTAATAAGCTTATTCTATAAAACTTTTATTTGGTTACAAATCTGTCGATTCCCTTTGTACTTTCGATTTGTCTCCTACCCGTCTCATTATGATGGTATCGTATTGAGTGATCATTTGTCCATTAATCTATTTGGTGCTGGCAATGAGAATTCCAGGAGAGAACCACAGCAAAGTTGGAGAGTACACTGTCCCATCAAATGTTCCCAGGGCAGATACAGCACGGGTTAGATACAGAGCAAAGTTCCCTCTACACTGTCCCATCAAACACTCCCAGGGCAGGTACAGCACGGGTTAGATACAGAGTAAAGCTCCCTCTACACTGTCCCATCAAACACTCCCAGGGCAGGTACAGCACGGGTTAGATACAGAGTAAAGCTCCCTCTACACTGTCCCATCAAACACTCCCAGGGCAGGTACAGCAAGGGTTAGATACAGAGTAAAGCTCCCTCTACACTGTCCCATCAAACACTCCCAGGGCAGGTACAGCACGGGTTAGATACAGAGTAAAGCTCCCTCTACACTGTCCCATCAAACACTCCCAGGGCAGGTACAGCACGGGTTAGATACAGAGTAAAGCTCCCTCTACACTGTCCCATCAAACACTCCCAGGGCAGGTACAGCACGGGTTAGATACAGAGTAAAGCCCCCTCCACACTGTCCCATCAAACACTCCCAGGGCAGGTACAGCACGGGTTAGATACAGAGTAAAGCTCCCTCTACACTGTCCCATCAAACACTCCCAGGGCAGGTACAGCAAGGGTTAGATACAGAGTAAAGCTCCCTCTACACTGTCCCATCAAACACTCCCAGGGCAGGTACAGCACGGGTTAGATACAGAGTAAAGCTTCCTCTACACTGTCCCATCAAACACTCCCAGGGCAGGTACAGCACGGGTTAGATACAGAGTAAAGCTCCCTCTACACTGTCCCATCAAACACTCCCAGGGCAGGTACAGCACGGGTTAGATACAGAGTAAAGCCCCCTCCACACTGTCCCATCAAACACTCCCAGGGCAGGTACAGCACGGGTTAGATACAGAGTAAAGCTCCCTCTACACTGTCCCATCAAACACTCCCAGGGCAGGTACAGCACGAGTTAGATACAGAGTAAAGCTCCCTCTACACTGTCCCATCAAACACTCCCAGGGCAGGTACAGCACGAGTTAGATACAGAGTAAAGCCCCCTCCACACTGTCCCATCAAACACTCCCAGGGCAGGTACAGCACGGGTTAGATACAGAGTAAAGCTCCCTCTACACTGTCCCATCAAACACTCCCAGGGCAGGTACAGCACGGGTTAGATCCAGAGTAAAGCTCCCTCTACACTGTCCCATCAAACACTCGCAGGGCAGGTACAGCACGGGTTAGATACAGAGTAAAGCTCTCTCTACACTGTCCCATCAAACACTCCCAGGGCAGGTACAGGGTTAGATACAGAGTAAAGCTCCCTCTACACTGTCCCATCAAACACTCGCAGGGCAGGTACAGCACGGGTTAGATACAGAGTAAAGCTCTCTCTACACTGTCCCATCAAACACTCCCAGGGCAGGTATAGGGGGTTAGATACAGAGTAAAGCTCCTTCTCTGCTGCCCTGTTGAGCTGTGATAGTTGCTATTTTGGTGCATCCACTGAATTTGCTCAGGAGATGACTCTGCGATCTTATTAATATACAGATGACAATTTCACCTTTGATTAACCTCTGTGTATTTATATTTATTTAATTTTTAATCACTATGAAGATGTGACCGAACCCAGTATTGCAGGCTGCTGTTCAGTCTTGTGGATGGATAGGGGACCAAACTTTGATGGAGTAACACTGGAACTTCCAGGACCAGTGAGTTGTTTAACGAGCCTGGGCGTCTGGTGACTCAGGCCTGTCACAATCCGTAGGTTGGTTCAGTGGCTTGTGGCTGTCGTCTGATTTTTGGCGCTCTGGTTCTTTCAATAGTAACTCACCGTGCTCCAGTCATTGCTCCCTTCTGAATAAAGGGACAGGCCAGTCTAGCAGGTGAGCAGCTCAACCAGAGACTTCTGTGAGCAATGCCACGGGATGTCTAACCTGGAATACTGGAGAATTATGACCCCTCGTAGTGGCGATCTGCCACCATCTGGATTGTTCATGTTTTGAAACCGTTCTCTCTGCCTGCGACACAGATATATTCAGATACCAGCTCTGGTCTGGCTCACTGTGCTTAGCTTTTGAGGCTATGGCTTCAGTGATTGAAGCAGAGACCATGTCAACATTTAAGATAGACCTCCCACCTTGCACCCGTCATAAACTTGAGCGCATCCAAAACTCTGCTGCCCGTATCCTATCTCGCACCAAGTCCCGTTCACCCATCACCCCTGTGCTCGCTGACCTACATTGGCCCCCAGTCCAGCGATGCCTCGATTTTAAAATCCTCATCCTCGTTTTCAATCCCTCCATGGCCTCGCCCCTCCCTATCTCTGTAACCTCCTCCAGCCCTACAATCCTCCGAGATCTCTGCGCTCCTCCAATTCTTGCCTCTTGCACATCCCGATTTTAATCGCTCCACCATTGGCGGCCTAGCCTTCTGCTGCCTGGGCCCTAAGCTCTGGAATTCCCTCCCTAAACCTCTCCCCCTCTCTCTCCTCCATTAAGAACCTCCTTAAAATCTACCTCTTTGACCAAGCTTTTGGTCACCTGTCCTAATATCTCCTTATATAGCTCAGTGTCAAATTTTGTTTGATAATTGCTTCTGTGAAGCACCTTGGGACATTTTGATCCATTAAAGGCGCTATATAAATGCAAGTTGTTGTTATTGTTGTCATTGTTTAAAGGACATTAGTGAAACAGTTGGCTTTTTACGACATTCCAATAGCTTCATTGGCTGTAAAGCGCTTTGGGACATTGTAAGGTTGTGAAAGGCGCTATAGAAATGCAAGTCTTTCTTTCTTTCACGTTCACTTTTATTGATACTAGCTTTTTGTTTCCAGATTTTCAGCTGACTGCTGATTGGTGAGCGATCTGCCAAAGAGTCCCTTTAGTCTTAGTGTCTCCCCAGGTGTGACATTCGTGGGGGCAAAACAGACATAAAGAGACTGGCAGAAAATACATCCGCCTTGGGCATAACAAGGCAAGGCTTTGTAGGAACGCCCAGAAATGGTGGGAGGTCGTATCGTTCTCTCCCTTCGCTTGATACTGAGAGCACGATACTGAGAATCATCATTTCATTGGCCTTTTCCTGCTGAGAACCAAAGGTCTCCCTTTGATCTGACAGCTGGTAGGAGGACAGGCTCACGTCAAGCCCCGCTGAATGATAAGGCCGACCAGTGCTGGAGGGGACAGATGTTGAACTCCAACACACGTAGCATTTCAGGGAGACAGCCAGCTTTTGAAATGCTGACTGAAACATTTCAAGTCAGTACAGGAAAATTCTACAATGATATATTTTTTTTAAGGGGTAAATTGAAATGATTTGAATTTTGGATTACACCACATTTATAAGGTGAAACACCTCAACTTAAAATGCTGTGCAATCTTATCTGGGTCCCCATGGCTCTGGAACTCCGAAACCCATTTACACATCAGGTAGAATTGAGAGAATCAGTGCCAACTGAAAAATGATTGTGTGTGTACAAGACTGAGTGTGTGTAAGATTGGGTTTGTGTGAGGTTGGATGTGTGTAAGATTGGGAGTGTGTAAGATTGGGAGTGTGTAAGATTGGGAGTGTGTAAGATTGGGAGTGTGTAAGATTTTGACTGTGTAAGATTGTTGTGATGGCTTCAATTTATTGTCAATCAGGACCCCCAGATCTCTCTCATTTTCAAACACTTTATTTTCTTTCCATTTAAGTAATTGTCCTTTCCTGGATTTGTTATCTCCATGTGAAGCACTTTGCATTTCTTTACATTGAACCTCATCTGCCAATACCCAATATTCAAATCCTCCTGTCGCTTATCCTGCTCAGCTCTGGAGTCTAACACCTTCATTAGCTTTGTATCATCTGCAAATTTAGCCACTGTGCTTGTGACCCCTAGCTCCAGATCATTGATGAAAATATTAGACACACGAGCTCCCAAAACAGACCCCTGTAGGACTTCACTGGTAACATCCTGCCCAGGCTGATGCCAATTGCTGGGCCACCCCCTCAGGGTTCTATCAGTCAACCAATTACATATCCACTGTAAAATATTTCCATCGATTCCCGCCTTCTTTATTTTCAGCACCAGCCTTTCCAGAGGAACTGCATCATGTGCCTAGACCCTAACTAAGCTCTGGAATTCCCTCCCAAATCTCTCCGTCTCGCTCTCTCCTCCTTTAAGATGCTCCTTAAAACCTACCTGTGATGTGGAGATGCCAGTGATGGACTGGGGTGGACAAATGTATGGAATCTTACAACTCCAGGTTATAGTCCAATAGTTTTATTTGAAAATCACAAGCTTTCGGAGCTTTGCTCCTTCGTCAGGTGGTGAAGGAGAAAAGCTCCGAAAGCTTGTGATTTTCAAATAAAACTGTTGGACTATAACCTGGAGTTGTAAGATTTCTTACATAAAACCTACCTCTTTGACCAAGTTTTTGGTCACCTGTCCTAATATCTCCTTATGTGGTTCGCTGACAAATTCTGTTTGATAATCGCTCCTGTGAAGCGTCTTGGGACATTTTACTACATGAAAGGAGTTATATAAATGCAAGTTGTTGTTGTTGTATCAAAGGCCTTACTGAAATCCACTGCCTTACCCCTATCAAGCTCCTTTGTCACACCCTCAAGGCAAACCAGTAAGTTAGATCGGCAAGACCCCCCTTCATCAACCCATGTTGGCTGTCTTTAATGATTTTATTTCTATCCAGATGCTCCATAACCTTCTCTTTAATAGTGGTTCCCATAACTTTACCCACAATGGACACCAAACTCACTGGTCTATAGTTTGCCAGGTCCATTCTGAAAGACTTCTCATGCGCTTAAATTTGGTCCTCTTGAGATCTAGTAACCTCTCCAATCCTTGTCATGTCAAATGTGATCACATGATGATCACTGGTATTTAAAGCCTCACCCACCTTTGTGTTGGAGATTTGGTTACCCTTATTACTCATAATCAAATCCAGGATGTTTTTTCCGCTTGTTGGCTCTTTTGCAAACTGAGTCATAAAACAGTCTTTCCTTAACTCTAGAAATCCCTTCCCTGTCTTACCAGTAGAGATGTGAATGTCCTAGTCAATTTCTGGTAAGTTGAAATCTCCAACTAATATAGTTGGTCCCTCACTGATTGTCTTCCTTATCTCAGCCCACAGTTCCCAGAGCAAGGCACTCACTCTGGCCTAGTGATCTATAGCCTACCCCCGGTGATAGGGGCAGTGAACTGAGAAGCCAGAATAGGCAGCAGCCAGTAGCGGCTTGATTCAATTCCATTTACCGTTGGCAATGCTTTGGCTCCCAGAGGTGGGGAGCAACACCATTGCACCAGCTGGTGTCCGCGTCCAATCGCAGAGGGACTGCCATGTGTTTGGGATGAAGCAGCCATCAGCTCTGAGAGGTTAAAGGTCAGTGGTGTAAACCACTGCATCACCTAACCCTAGAGAAGGGGTCAGTTGCTTTTACACCACACTCTCTTAAGTCTCTCTGTCGATTGCGCCACACAGTCTAAAGCAGCTGACCGACGGTGACCAACAGTAAACCAGCTGACCGGCCGTAAACCAGCTAACCAACAGTAAACCAGCTGACTGACAGTAACCAGTAGCATCCTGGATTCACTAACCATGATTGTGCGGCCGGGTTATGTCTGATTGTATAATTAGAGTAAATGCGGGAGCCAGTCCCAGTGCGTCTGGACTCCACATTAGTGACAGAGTTCACCAGCACCTACTCACACCAAATAAAAACCCAGCAAATGATTCCAGCGCCTTCAATCATATTTATCTGAACTGTGTTCGAATGGTGCTCCCAGATGATTAAGTAGACTATTCTAACTCAGCGATAGCCTGTCTGCTATGTGACCTCTACCCTGTCAAGCCCCCTCAGAATCTTATATGTTTCAATGAGATCACCTCTCATTCTTCTGAACTCCAGAGAGTATTGGCCCATTGTACTCAATGTCTCCTCATAGGACGACCCTCTCATCCCAGGAATTAATCCAGTGAAACTTCATTGCACCGACTCTAAGGCAAGTATATCCTTCCTTAGATAAGGGGACCAAAACTGGACACTCTACTCAAGGTGTGGTCTCACCAAAGCCATGTACAATTGTAGTAAGACTTCCTTACTCTTGTACTCCAACCCCCTTGCAATAAACGCCAACATACCATTTGCCTTCCTAATTGCTTGCTGTACCTGCATGCTAACATCCTCTCTGGGTCTTTATTCCACAGAGAAATCCGTTAATTAGAGTTAATCAGGGTTTTCTTGCTGAGGTGCCATCTGATTGAGAGTATTAAATAACGGTGAGCGACTTTTACCCCTGCTCACCTCTCTCAGGCTCAGCTGTCAAAAGCACAAGTCAACAATTCTGTAAAAACATCCAAGGTCCAAATGGATGTTTTGTAGACAATCCGAGCTCACAGTTAGGAGAGGGATCCTCAGGGGGCGTTGGTGCCAAATTCAGGATTGGGAAAGTTTACTTTCGGAAGCCACTGGGGGGATTCTGTGTAAATTTAAGACACTGAGGTAGATTTTGACTTTGTGCCAGAGTGTAAAACGGGCATTAGTGAGTCAGCATGTTTTATATCCCTCTCCATTTTTATTTGCATTGAAGTCAATGGGGAGAGATGTAAAACAGGCTGATTCGCTATCACCCGTTCTACACTATCGCACAAAGAGAAAATTACCCCACTGAGTGGGAGATTGAGAGAAAGAGAGAGGCAGAGAGAGATAGTGAGAGACAAAGATGGTGAAAGAGAAACAGAGGGAAATAGTGAGAGAGAGAGAGAGAGAGATAGTGGGGTAGATTTGACTTTGTGCGATAGTGCAAAACGGGTGATTGTGAGTTCAATCGGGAAAGAAGTGAAACGTGCTGCCGACTCACTATCACACAAAGTCAAAATCTACCCCACCGAGTGCTGCTTTCCTTTTATTTCGAGTGAATCTCCTTTCTTCCTCTCCTCCCCATTCCAATTTTCTGCCTTTCTCTCCTAAAGAGACAGAGTGGGGGATTTTCAAATAACCCCCCAAAGGGGGAACATAGCAGGAACATAAAAACTGACTGTAAAAGCTTCTATAAATGTGTCAAGAGAAAAAGATTAGTGAAGGCTAATGTAGGTCCCTTACAGTCAGAAATGGGGGAAATTATAATGGGGAACAAAGAAATGGCAGAACAATTAAACACATACTTTGGTTCTGTCTTCACAAAGGAGGACACAAATAACCTGCCAGAAATGTTAGGGAACCAAGGGTCTAGTGAGAGGGAGGAACTGAAG
This sequence comes from Heptranchias perlo, assembly GCF_035084215.1. Lineage (NCBI taxonomy): Eukaryota > Metazoa > Chordata > Chondrichthyes > Hexanchiformes > Hexanchidae > Heptranchias > Heptranchias perlo. The sequence goes on along the minus strand of NC_090350.1, from coordinate 42,586,073 downwards.
GAAACCAGTATTAGTAAAAAAAAAGTGCTAGGGAAATTAATGGGGCTAAAGGCTGACAAATCCCCAGGGCCTGATAATCTACATCCCAGAGTACTACAGGAAGTGGCCCCGGAAATAGTGGATGCATTGGTGATCATCTTCCAAAATTCTATAGACTCTGGAACAGTTCATACAGATTGGAGGGTGGCAAATGAAATCCCACTATTTAAAAAAGGAGGGAGAGAAAAAACAGGGAATTACAGACCAGTTAGCCAAACATCAGTAGTGGGGAAAATGCTAGAATCTATTATAAAAGATGTGATAACAGAACACTTGGAGGGCATTAATGGGATTGGACAAAGTCAGCATGGGTTTATGAAAGGGAAATCATGCTTAACAAATCTACTGGAGATTTTTGAGGATGTAACTAGTAGAATAGATAGGGGAGAATCAGTGGATGTGGTGTATTTGGATTTTCAGAAGGCTTTTGATAAGGTCCCACACAAGAGGTTAGTGTGCAAAATTAAAGCCCATGGGATTGGGGGGAATATACTGGCATGGATTGAGAATTGGTTGACAGACAGGAAACAGAGAGTAGGAATAAACGGGGTCTTTTTCCGGGTGGCAGGCAGTGACTAGTGGGGTACCGCAGGGATCAGTGCTTGGGCCCCAGCTAGTCACAATATATATCAATGATTTGGATGAGGGAACTAAATGTGACATTTCCAAGTTTGCAGACGACACAAAGCTGGGGTGGAATGTGAGCTGTGAGGAGGATGCAAAGAGGCTCCAATGTGATTTAGACAAGTTGGGTGAGTGGGCAAGAACGTGGCAGATGCAGTATAACGTGGATAAATGTGAGGTTATCCACTTTGGTTGTAAAAACAGAAAGGCAGATTATTATCTGAATGGTGATAGATTGGGAAAAGGGGAGGTGCAACGAGACCTGGGTGTCCTTGTACACCAGTCGCTGAAAGTGAGCATTCAGGTGCAGCAAGCAGTTAGGAAGGCAAATGGTACGTTGGCCTTCATTGCAAGAGGATTTGAGTACAGGAGCAGGGATGTCTTACTGCAGTTATACAGGGCCTTGGTGAGACCACATCTGGAGTATTGTGTGCAGTTTCGGTCTCCTTATCTGAGGAAGGATGTCCTTGCCATGGAGGGAGTGCAACGAAGGTTTACCAGACCGATTCCTGGGATGGCAGGACTGACGTATGAGGAGAGATTGGGTCGACTAGGCTTATATTCACTAGAGTTTAGAAGAATGAGAGGTGATCTCATCGAAACATATAAAATTCTAACAGGACTAGACAGACGAGATGCAGGGAGGATGTTCCCGATGGCTGGGGAGTCCAGAACCAGGGGTCACAGTCTCAGGATACGGGGTATGCCATTTAGAACCAAGATGAGGAGAAATTTCTTCACTCAGAGGGTGGTGAACCTGTGGAATTCTCTACCACAGAAGGCAGTGGAGGCCAAGTCATTAGATGTATTCAAGAAGGAGATAGATATATTTCTTAATGCTAAAGGGATCAAGGGATATGGGGAAAAAGCGGGAACAGGATACTGAGTTAGACGATCAGCCATGATCATTTTGACTGGCGGAGCAGGCCCGAAGGGCCGAATGGCCTCCTCTTGCTCCTATTTTCCATGTTTCTATGTTTCTTAGTGAAGTCAGGGAGCGGCTGTGCCCCCAGCTCCAACTGTAGCCAGTGTCGGGACCACAGAATTATTTCAGCATAATTCCGCTGATCTGCCAAGAGCTCAGTGAGGGGCAGCTCACCTCACCGGGGCGGGGGGGGGGGGGGGGGGGGAGGGGAGGGGACGGGGGGGAGTGGGGGGGGGTGGGGGGGGGGGGGTGGTGGTGTCCGTGCTCCATGGGTGAGCCCAGCCGGAAGTGATTAGTATTAGTATTGGGGGTAGGGTGGGGGAGGTGCCCCGCCGTGTTTACAGCCGACCCCGTGACCTGCTCCTCCTCCTGTAGCGACCTTCCCGTGGCTTCCTGATTAGGTCACCGCTCAGACCGAGTGGGCGAGGCTGTTGCAGTGCAAGCTCCGTCCATTTGTACCTGGAAATTACAACCGGCAGAGGACCCAGACTTGCATGTGTAAACTGTGTTCCGTTTCAACGGGGGAGCTCTGCGTCCATTTCCACCCTCACCACAACTTTGATTCGGGCAATCTGGCACTGCTTCAGAGTCATTTTTAAACAGATTTGATACCTGTTCTGCTGATCTCCATGAGATCGCTTCCCGAATGTTAATGGGCTATAAAAGATCTCAGGTGAAAAGATGAGAGTGCTACAAACAAGGACTCCCAATAGTGAGAGCGTTACCAACATAATCACCAAATGGTGAGACCATAAGCATTAGAACTTAAGAAATAGGAGCAGGAGTAGGCCATTCGGCCCCTCGAGCCTGCTCCGCCATTCAATCAGATCATGGCTGATCTTCGCCCTCAACTCCACTTTTCCACCCGATCCCCATAACCCTTGATTCTCTTGGAGTCCAAAAATCTATCAATCTCAGTCTTGAATATACTCAAAGGGCCCGATATTAGGAGGGCAGCGGGTTCTCAGCGAGGGGCGGGTCGACTGGGCGCGTGGGTAACGCGCCCGGTCAAATCAGTCTGCTCCGCACGGAATCGCAGGCTAATTGGAGCCACTTACCTGTGCTTCTGGGTTCCCCGCTGCTGAGCTGCGCGGCGGGCGGACTGCGCATGCATAGTAAGGTCTGTCAGCTGGAGGAGCTCTATTTAAAGGGGCAGTCCTCCACTGACTGATGCTGCAAGAAATAGGAAAAATTACAGCATGGAGCAGCCCAGGGGGAAGGCTGCTCCCAGGTTAATGATGCCTCACTCTAGCTCTTATTGGATGGGGTGCGGAGGAGGGGGAGGACAGAGATCTTCCCCCCAGTAGGCGGGAGGAAGCGGCCTGCCTCTGCCACCAAGAAGGCCTGGCTCGAGGTGGCAGAGGAGGTCACCTGCACCACCAACATATCGCGCACCTGCATACAGGAGGCGCTGCAATGACCTAAGTAGGTCAGCCAAAGTGAGTACACTTACTCATTCCCCTACACTCCGTCTGCCACATCACCGCCCCCACCTCACACCTCCATCTGCACTGCCAACACTACTCTGTCACATCACCCCTCACACCCACTCAAACCTCATCCTCATCTTACCTGCACTTACTCACCTCGCAAGTACTCATCCCGTCACTACCACTCAACCCAATCCTCATACAATCTCATGGCTCTATCTCATACTCACCCTCTCATGCATCTCTTTCAGTCAGCCTCACTCAACCTGCCACTACCTGTGCTGCAGCCACAGGGCATGCATCACATATGTGCAGTAGGAAGCGTAAGGTAAACGTGTCGTGAGCATGAAGGGGATGCACAAGGGTGTTTGAGGGTTTGTCATGTTTATATTTAATATTTAATATTCATACTTATATTTAATTTCTGATCAACTCACATTACATATTATATTGGCACCACTACTGCCACATCTTCGCGAATCTTGTCTGGTTTGTGCAATAATGCCCTTTCCTGAGGATCACTATGAAGACCCACACCTGATGCCACCCATTGTGTCACAGCAGAGTGGGTGTAGGTGTATTTGCAGGGCTCTTTTGTGCAGACGACTGAGAGACGTCAGCGATATCCCCGGTGGCACACTGAAAGGATGCGGAGGAGAAGTTGTTGAGGGCAGTGGTGACTTTGACAGCGACAGGTAAGAAGATGGTGCTCGGGCCAGCCGGGAGCAGCTCGGCATGAAGGAGGCTGCAGATGTCCACGACTACATGTCGAGTGACTCTGAGCCTCCGTGTGCACTGCTGCTCAGAGAGGTCCAGGAAGCTGAGCCTCAGTCTGTGGACCCTGTGGCGAGGGTAGTGCCCTCTGCGACGCATCTCTCTCTGCGGTTGCCCTCCCTCCTGCTGTGCAGGTGGATGTGTCACAGCACTGTGTTGTGGAGCTCCACGTGTCAGAGGTGGACGGCGAGGCCGGCGAGGCTGGTGATGCTGTTCACCCTCCGAGGAGGTCATGACTGCAGCTACGGCAGCCCCCATCCGGCAGATGTACATCTGAGGGGGTCCGCAAAGTAGGTACATGTGTCTGGACACCGGGGTAAGTGTGCAAGTTGGTGAATTTTATTGTCAGGAGGAGGGTGGTGGAGGCCAAACTTTGTCCAAAGTGACAGAGTGGCCTCCTGCAATGAGTGAGGGTCTCCCCCCTCCACCTGTCAAATGGACCTTTACAGCTGCCACAGGCTGATGGCTGCAACATGTCCATTTGAACTGGGAGTGTTTCCCCCAGTACGGGAAACAGTCTCAGTTCATTGCAAAATCCGATCCCTGCTAAAATGTGGCTTTAATTGCCAGCGGGAGTCCCACATGCGGGGGCTGCGCGAGCATGTCAGCGCGTCACTGGGGAACCCGGAAGTGGGCGGGTTGGAGCCGGGCTCCAGACCCGCCCCAGGAATCCCGGATTTTCACAACCCCCCTGCCACGAACGCACCTGATCGCGGGTGCGAAAATCGTGCCCAATGACTCAGCATCCACAGCCCTCTGCGGTAGAGAATTCCAAAGAATCACAACCCTCTGCGTGAAGAAATTCCTCCTCATCTCACTCTTAAATGGCCGACCCCTTATCCTGAGACTGTGTTCCCTGGTTTTCGGCTCTCCAGCCAGGGGAAACATTCTGTCAGCATCTACCCTGTCAAGCCCTCTTAGAATCTTATATGTTTCAATGAGATCACCTCTCATTCTTCTGAACTCCAGAGAGTATTGGCCCACTCTACTCAACCTCTCCTCATAGGACAACCCTCTTATCCCAGGAATCAATCTAGTGAACTTTTGTTGCACTGCCTCTAGGGCAAGTATATCCTTCCTTAGATAAAGGGACCAAAACTGTACACAGTACTCCAGGTGTGGTCTCACCAAAGCCCTGTACAATTGCAGCAAAACTTCTTTACTCTTGTTACCAACATAATCACCAAATGGTAAGAGTATTACCAACATAGTACCATAGTAGGTACAGCTCAGGAGGAGGCGATTCGGCCCATCTTGTCGGTGCCAGCTCTTTGAAAGAGCTATCCAATTAGTTACATTCTCCTGCTCTTTTTCCCATGGCCCTGTAAATATTTTCCCTTCAAGTATTTATCCAATTCCCTTTTGAAAGTTATTATTGAATCTGCTTCCACCACCCTTTCAGGCAATGAATTCCAGATCATAACAACTCGCTGCGTAAAAATTGTTTCTTCATGTTGCCTCTGGCTTTTTAGCCGATCACCTTAAATCTGTGTCCTCTGGTTACCGGCCCTTCTGCCACTGGAAACAGTTTCTCCTTATTTACTCTATCAAAACCGTTCATGATTTTGAACATCTCTATCAAATCTCCCCTTAACCTTCACTGCTCTAACGAGAACAATCCCAGCTTCTCCAGTCTCTCCACATAACTGAAGTCCCTCATCCCTGGTACCATTCTAGTGATCGTCACCAAATAGTGAGAGTGTTACCAAAACAGTCACCAAATAGTGAGAGTGTTACCAACACAGTCACCAAATAGTGAGAGTGTTACCAACACAGTCACCAAATAGTGAGAGTGTTACCAACACAGTCACCAAATAGTGAGAGTGTTACCAAAACAGTCACCAAATAGTGAGAGTGTTACCAAAACAGTCACCAAATAGTGAGAGTGTTACCAAAACAGTCACCAAATAGTGAGAGTGTTACCAACACAGTCACCCAGAACTTTATTTGTAACTTTCTGCGGTTCAGACTCCTTGTTCAGGGGGCCTATGGAACGTTGCTGGTGTCTCGGGGGAACCCCCCTCCCCCCCAGTGGTGTATTGAATGGAAGTCCCTCTATGTCCTATGGGGAGTGCTCCCGCTCACCGCACACTCTCCAAGGATATCCGGGACCCTTGGTGTTTTTTCTGTGCAGACTATTCTTGCGAAACACCTTAAATGATCCATGATGGCCATGAAAATAACTGTATGTTTATTTTGTTCGGTGCCTTTCATCAGAGAAACCTGAACAAGTACAACTGCTAAAAGGAGAAACATTTATCAGATTGCTTTCAGTAATTACTGAAGGATTCTTCCATCACAGGCCAGTTTACTCCTGTGGAGTTGCGTGCAGGAAAGCCACAATTTCACTTCTTACTGGCAGATCTTTGGGTCCTTGTTGTTTACCTTTGAAAACATCTAATACCAGGAACATAATACATAATTTCCCACCAACCACCTGGACACATCCTGGCCCTTTTATGTTGTCAGTGGAGCTGAGGTTAATGTGATAATTCGAAAAACCACAATGTCATTGTTAGCATTAGCTCGGTTACATTGGCAGCACACTCCTCTGGGTGATTCATCTCTGGGTGTCTGTGTTGGTAGTACTCTCACTTTTGGGTGTCTGTTTTGGTAGTACTCTCACCTTTGGGTGTCTGTGTTGGTAGTACTCTCACTTTTGGTGTCTGTGTTGGTAGTACTCTCACCTTTGGGTGTCTGTTTTGGTAGTACTCTCACCTTTGGGTGTCTGTTTTGGTAGTACTCTCACTTTTGGTGTCTGTGTTGGTAGTACTCTCACTTTTGGTGTCTGTGTTGGTAGTACTCTCACTTTTGGTGTCTGTGTTGGTAGTACTCTCACCTTTGGGTGTCTGTTTTGGTAGTACTCTCACTTTTGGTGTCTGTGTTGGTAGTACTCTCACTTTTGGTGTCTGTGTTGGTAGTACTCTCACCTTTGGGTGTCTGTTTTGGTAGTACTCTCACCTTTGGGTGTCTGTGTTGGTAGTACTCTCACCTTTGGGTGTCTGTTTTGGTAGTACTCTCTCCTTTGGGTGTCTATGTTGGTAGTACTCTCACCTTTGGGTGTCTGTGTTGGTAGTACTCTCACCTTTGGGTGTCTGTGTTGGTAGTACTCTCACTTTTGGTGTCTGTGTTGGTAGTACTCTCACTTTTGGTGTCTGTGTTGGTAGTACTCTCACCTTTGGGTGTCTATGTTGGTAGTACTCTCACCTTTGGGTGTCTGTGTTGGTAGTACTCTCACCTTTGGGTGTCTGTTTTGGTAGTACTCTCTCCTTTGGGTGTCTATGTTGGTAGTACTCTCACCTTTGGGTGATTCTGTGTGTACAAGTGTCTGCCTGCATGTGTGTTTCACGTGTGTGTGTGTGTGTGTGTAAGTGTGTGTGTGAGAATGAGTGTGGCTATCTAAGTGTATAAGTGTGTGTGTGTAAGTGAGTGTGTTTGTGTCTGTGTAAGTGTGTGTGTTATGACTCAGTCTGCTGCTTACCACTGCCAGTTGGCTGGGCGAGAATAGTCTGGGTGGCCTAAAGCCAATTGCAAGTGTGTGCTGTGTTAATCGACTCTGGCAGAGGCAGCAATGAGGAACCACAACAGGGGTTAATGACCCTGAGCCAGGAAGAGAAATATCAGCCAGGACTCCCTTTCCTGATCACCATCCACTCTTGCTGGAAAGTGAACATCTGTGGAAGTCGAGTGAGGACTAGATAGGTTTCCACTGTGATGCACTCCATGGTAAAATAGCACACTGACTCTCATTGTCTAGGCTCAGACATCAAGAATGGGAACCTGGGCAAGGTACTAGTCGACAGGTGGTTCCTATGGCATTGCGCCAAGAGTGAGTTGGGTATGTTTTCGTCTTTATCACTTGGGCAGAGGACAGAGAGGGATGACGGGAAGGATTGTGCCCCATACTGAACCCGCCAAATTCCCTTCCATTATACAGGACCTTGGTCAGAGTGTCCAGTTCTAGTCCCCATACTGCACAAAGGATACTGAAGCACTGGAGAACGTGCAGGACAGGTTTACGAGGATGTTACCAGAATTGAGAGGATGCAACTATCAGGAAAGGTTGAACAGGCTGGGATTCCTTTCTTTTGAAAAGAGAAGACTAAGAGGAGACCTGATAGAGGTCTTGAGAATTATGAAGGGGTTCCATAGGGTGGATGTGAAGAAGCTGTCTCCACTCGTGGGTGAGTCCAGAACAAGGATGGAAAAAATATGTGATCGTCACTAACAGATCAAATGAAGAATTAAAGAAGAATTTCTTTACACATAGAGCGGTGAGAATGTGGAGCTCGCTGCCACATGGAGTTTTTTAAAAATTTGTTCACGGGATGTGGGCGTCGCTGGCGAGGCCGGCATTTATTGCCCATCCCTAATTGCCCTTGAGAAGGTGGTGGTGAGCCGCCTTCTTGAACCGCTGCAGTCTGTGTGGTGAAGGTTCTCCCACAGTGCTGTTAGGGAGGGAGTTCCAGGATTTTGACCCAGTGACGATGAAGGAACGGCGATATATTTCCAAGTCGGGATGGTGTGTGACTTGGAGGGGAACGTGCAGGTGGTGTTGTTCCCATGTGCCTGCTGCCCTTGTCCTTCTAGGTGGTAGAGGTCACTGGTTTGGGAGGTGACTGTCGAAGAAGCCTTGGCGAGTTGCTGCAATGCATCCTGCGGATGGTACACACTGCAGCCACTGTGCACCGGTGGTGAAGGGAGTGAATGTTTAGGGTGGTGGATGGGGTGCCAATCAAGCGGGCTGCTTTGTCCTGGATGGTGTCGAGCTTCCTGAGTGTTGGTGGAGCTGCACTCATCCAGGCAAGTGGAGAGTATTCCATCACACTCCTGACTTGTGCCTTGTAGATGGTGGAAAGGCTTTGGGGAGTGAGGAGGTGAGTCACTCGCCGCAGAATACCCAGCCTCTGACCTGCTCTCGGAGCCACAGTATTTATATGGCTGGTCCAGTTAAGTTTCTGGTCAATGGTGACCCCCAGGATGTTGATGGTGGGGGATTCGGCGATGGTAATGCCGTTGAATGTCAAGGGGAGATGGTCGGATTCTCTCTTGTTGGAGATGGTCATTGCCTGGCACTTGTCTGGCATGAATAGGAGAAGCAGAGAGCATTATTGCATTTAAAGGGAGACTTGAAGCATAAATGAGGGAGAAGGGAATAGAGGGATACAGGGGGCAGTGTGGGAGGAGGTAATTAGAGTGGGAGGAGGCTCAAGTGGAGTAGAAACAACGGCATTGGGCCAAATGGCCTGGTCAGGTGGCTAAAAATAGCAGAAGCTGCATGTTGTTTTTAGGTAGTAAATGATTCTGCTGTGATCATGGAGTACTGTTAAAGAAACAAAAACACTGCAATTTTAGGAGGAAATCTCCGAGAGGCACTGAGCAGATAATCTCACAGCCTGTGGCTGTGTGCAATTTGTTCCTCTCAGGCCTGTATGGACCGGCCCTGAACAAGCAGAGAAACAGGAGGCCCCTTTCTTGACGTAATTACTAAGCAGTAATGTAAACAGAAAACACAGTTTAAAGGAAGAGAGTGATCTATTGAAAATATAGTTTGACTCACACATGTTTGTCCCTCGTCAGACTCTATACTGGCCGCTAATACCCGAGGTGCGTTTTATCTGGGATTATGTTGGGAATTGCAGAGTACACCACAGGCCGTATATTCCCAAATATACCGGAGTTCTCCCCAATATTTATCCCTCAACCAACAGCACTAAAACAACAGATTATCTGGTCGTTTATCTCATTGCTGTTTGTGGGATCTTGCTGTGGATAAAATGGCTGCTGCATTTTCTACATTACAACAGTGACCACACTTCAAAAAGTACTTCATTGGCTGTAAAGCGCTTTGGGATGTCCTGAGGCCGTGAAAGGTGCTATATAAATGCAAGTCTTTCTTTCTTTCTTTCTTTCTCTTTTTCTTTTTCTCTTTTCCCATGTGCTAATCACTCTTTGCTTGACTTGTTTCCTGCCATCACTCCTAAACCTGCCCCTTGCGAGTTTGAACCTGCGTCCCCTTCTCCTGCTGTTATCGTTCAAGTTGAAATAAGGCTCTGGGTTAACCCATTCCACACCGTTTACTGCCTCCTACATCTCCACAAGGTCAGAGTCATAGAGTCATAGAGTTATACAGCACGGATAGAGGCCCTTCGGCCCATCGTGTCCGCGCCGGCCATCAAGCCCTGTCTACTCTAATCCTGTCACCTCCCCCCGTCATCTCCTCTCAAGGACAAAATGCCAAAGTTGCCCCAGTCTTCCCTCTGACACTCGTGATCAGTCCCAGGGCAAGTATCCAGGGCTCGAATGCCTCCTCTGTGTTTTGGTGATCAGAACTGGACACAGCAGAAGACTAGAATGCCCAGCTGCAGTTGGAGAGCTACGTTGGCACAGGCACGATGGGCCGAATGGCCGCTTTCTCAGCTGTAATTTGTACGAATGGCCCAGGTGTGGTTTAACTCCAGACCAGCACACGGTTTCAGCACGATACCCACTGACTTCTGACCACTTACATTCTACTCCTCGGACTGCACAGTTGCTGCATTTAAATCATTCAGAATTTTGAACACGAAAATCCTCTTATTTATTTTGCTTAATTCAAATTACTGCATAATTCTGGGTTTTCTTTTAAGTGCAAAAAACAGTGACATTGAACTGTAAACAGGTTTGGACAAATCGAATCCAGGTGAGTGTTTGTGCCGTGTATTGAATTTACAGAGGGGTCTAAATTCGTTACTGCCCCAAACCGGGCAGCAACAGGCCCGAAGACCAAACTAAATTTATCCTCAGGCCTCATCATCACAATCCAGGCGTGCTGCAGGAAAAATCAGGCTCACCTGTCGGGGCATAACCACATTCAGCCGGTGCTGAGGCCCAGAAGTAAATCTGGGGTGAGGGGGGGCGGTGGTGATCGGGAGGGGGGAGGTGATCGGGGGGAGTGATCGGGAGGGGGAGGTGATCGGGAGGGGGAGGTGATCGGGAGGGGGAGGTGATCGGGAGGGGGGAGGTGATCGGGAGGGGGGAGGGACGATCGGGAGGGGGAGGTGATCGGGAGGGGGAGGGACGATCGGGAGGGGGAGGTGATCGGGAGGGGGGAGGGACGATCGGGAGGGGGAGGGACGATCGGGAGGGGGAGGTGATCGGGAGGGGGAGGTGATCGGGAGGGGGAGGTGATCGGGAGGGGGAGGTGATCGGGAGGGAGAGGTGATTGGGAGAGGGGAGGTGATCGGGAGGGGGGAGGGACGATCGGGAGGGGGAGGTGATCGGGAGGGGGAGGTGGGAGGGGGAGGTGATCGGGAGAGGGGGAGGTGATCGGGAGGGGGGAGGGACGATCGGGAGGGGGAGGTGATCGGGAGGGGGAGGTGGGAGGGGGGAGGTGATTGGGAGAGGGGGAGGTGATCGGGAGGGGGGAGGGACGATCGGGAGGGGGAGGTGATCGGGAGGGGGAGGTGATCGGGAGGGGGAGGTGATCGGGAGAGGGAGGTGATCGGGAGAGGGGGAGGTGATTGGGAGAGGGGGAGGTGATCGGGAGGGGGAGGTGATCGGGAGAGGGGAGGTGATCGGGAGGGGGAGGTGATCGGGAGAGGGGGAGGGACGATCGGGAGGGGGAGGTGATCGGGAGAGGGGGAGGTGATCGGGAGGGGGAGGTGATCGGGAGAGGGGGAGGGACGATCGGGAGGGGGAGGTGATCGGGAGGGGGGAGGGACGATCGGGAGGGGGAGGTGATTGGGAGAGGGGGAGGTGATCGGGAGGGGGAGGTGATTGGGAGAGGGGGAGGTGATCGGGAGGGGGGAGGGACGATCGGGAGGGGGAGGTGATCGGGAGGGGGAGGTGATCGGGAGGGGGAGGGACGATCGGGAGGGGGAGGTGATCGGGAGGGGGAGGTGATCGGGAGGGGGAGGGACGATCGGGAGGGGGAGGTGATCGGGAGAGGGGGAGGTGATCGGGAGGGGGAGGTGATTGGGAGAGGGGGAGGTGATCGGGAGGGGGGAGGGACGATCGGGAGGGGGAGGTGATCGGGAGGGGGAGGTGATCGGGAGGGGGAGGTGATCGGGAGGGGGAGGTGATCGGGAGGGGGAGGTGATCGGGAGAGGGGGAGGTGATCGGGAGAGGGGGAGGTGATCGGGAGGGGGAGGTGATCGGGAGGGGGAGGTGATCGGGAGGGGGAGGTGATCGGGAGGGGGAGGTGATCGGGAGGGGGAGGGACGATCGGGAGGGGGAGGTGATCGGGAGGGGGAGGTGATCGGGAGGGGGAGGTGATCGGGAGAGGGGGAGGTGATCGGGAGAGGGGGAGGTGATCGGGAGAGGGGGAGGTGATCGGGAGAGGGGGAGGTGATCGGGAGGGGGAGGGACGATCGGGAGGGGGAGGTGATCGGGAGGGGGAGGTGATCGGGAGGGGGAGGTGATCGGGAGGGGGAGGTGATCGGGAGAGGGGGAGGTGATCGGGAGAGGGGGAGGTGATCGGGAGAGGGGGAGGTGATCGGGAGAGGGGGAGGTGATCGGGAGGGGGAGGGACGATCGGGAGGGGGAGGTGATCGGGAGGGGGAGGTGATCGGGAGAGGGGGAGGTGATTGGGAGAGGGGAGGTGATCGGGAGGGGGAGGTGATCGGGAGAGGGGGAGGTGATCGGGAGGGGGAGGGACGATCGGGAGGGGGAGGTGATCGGGAGAGGGGAGGTGATCGGGAGGGGGAGGTGATCGGGAGAGGGAGGTGATCGGGAGGGGGTGGTGATCGGGAGAGGGGGAGGTGATCGGGAGGGGGAGGTGATCGGGGGGAGTGATCGGGAGGGGGAGGTGATCGGGAGAGGGGGAGGTGATCGGGAGAGGGGGAGGTGATCGGGAGGGGGAGGTGATCGGGGGGAGTGATCGGGAGAGGGGAGGTGATCGGGAGGGGGAGGTGATCGAGGGGAGTGATCGGGAGAGGGGGAGGTGATCGGGAGGGGGAGGTGATCGGGGGGAGTGATCGGGAGAGGGGGAGGTGATCGGGGGGAGTGATCGGGAGAGGGGGAGGTGATCGGGAGAGGGGGAGGTGATCGGGAGAGGGGGAGGTGATCGGGGGGAGTGATCGGGAGAGGGGAATGATCGGAGAGTGAGGGGAGTAAATGCAGTGGCTGACGGCTGTTTTGCGGAGGGAGGAGCTGCATTCCAGCCCCTTCCGACTCCACAATAAACAACATTTCAGAAGTTTTGGGCCTTTTTCTGAGTGGCCGCCTGTGTTCCCTTTAAGGACCGCTGGTTAAGCAGCTCAAGGCCTAGAAATACTTCAACCAGTCTTAACGAATTTGGGAGTCCGGGTCTGAAATGGGCACAGGATGACGACAACAACAACAACTTGCATTAATATAGCGCCTTTTAACATCCCAACGTCCCAAGGTGCTTCACAGGAGTGATTATCAAACAAAATTTGACACCAAGCCACATAAGGAGATAATAGCACAGGTGACCAAAAGCTTGGTCAAAGAGGTAGGTTTTAAGGAGCAACTTAAAGGAGGAGAGAGAGGCGGAGAGGTTTAGGGAGGGAATTCCAGAACTTGGGGCCAAGACAGCTGAAGGCACGGCCGCCAATGGTGGAGCGATGAAAATCAGGGATGCGCAAGAGGGCAGAATTGGAGGAGCGCAGAGATCTTGGAGAGTTGTGGGCCTGGAGGAGGTTACAGAGATAGGGAGGGGCGAGGCCATGGAGGGATTTGAACACAAGGATGAGAACTGTTATTGTGATGCTGTCGTTCAGTTTTGTTGATTGCTGCTTGACTGGGATTAGAAATTTAAGGAACTGTGCAAGTCCTGACCGATACACCAAAAAAAATAATGATTTATCAGCAACTTTGAGTCAGGAATTACATTAGATTTGTAGAGTGCCGTTGTGCGGTAAATGGAGATTTATTTCATAATATTTAAAAACTAATTGTAGTTAATTTTGCTTTCTCAGTACTTTAGTGGTTGCTTTGCATCTGCATAATGGATCTGATGATCTGACTCGTTGTGGCCTGTCAATGAAAGTAGTGTGTGGGTTAGATATTCAAGTAGTGTCTTGCCACAATAATGGAACGTTTTATTATCACTACAGTCCTGTCATATGATGCATACAGAGAGGCCTGTTAATAAGTGTCAGCTTGGATCAATAGTAGCACTCTGGCCTCTGAGTCAGAAGGGTGTGGGCTGCAGGCTTACTCCAGAGACATGAACACATAATAAGGTTATCAACTCTGGTTGGAGGCCTGATCAAGTGACGTCTGCAAATGTTATTGCATTCACTGTATAAAGGTTGGTCCCCTGTATTTCAGTGTCTTTGCTTCAAGTTTTTTTTATTCGTTCATGGGATGTGGGTGTCACTGGCAAGGCCGGCATTTATTGCCCATCCCTAATTGCCCTTGAGAAGGTGGTGGTGAGCCGCCTTCTTGAACCGCTGCAGTCCGTGTGGTGACGGTTCTCCCACAGTGCTGTTTGGAAGGGAGTTCCATGATTTTGACCCAGTGACGATGAAGGAACGGTGATATATTTCCAAGTCGGGATGGTGTGTAACTTGGAGGGGAACGTGCAGGTGGTGTTGTTCCCATGTACCTGCTGCCCTTGTCCTTCTAGATGGTAGAGGTCGTGGGTTTGGGAGGTGCTGTCGAAGAAGCCTTGGCGAGTTGCTGCAGTGCATCCTGTGGATGGTACACACTGCAGCCACAGTGCGCCGGTGGTGAAGGGAGTGAATGTTTAAGGTGGTGGATGGGGTGCCAATCAAGCAGGCTGCTTTGTCCTGGATGGTGTCGAGCTTCTTGAGTGTTGGTGGAGCTGCACTCATCCAGGCAAGTGGAGAGTATTCCATCACACTCCTGACTTGTGCCTTGTAGATGGTGGAAAGGCTTTGGGGAGTCAGGAAGTGAGTCACTCGCCGCAGAATACCCACCCTCTGACCTGCTCTTGTAGCCACAGTATTTATATGGCTGGTCCAGTTAAGTTTCTGGTCAATGGTGACCCCCAGGATGTTGATGGTGGGGGATTCGGCGATGGTAATGCCGTTGAATGTCAAGGGGAGGTGGTTAGACTCTCTCTTGTTAGAGATGGTAATTGCCTGGCACTTGTCTGGCATGAATGTTACTTGCCACTTATGAGCCCAAGCCTGGATGTTGTCGAGGTCTTGCTGCATGTGGGCAGGGACTGCTTCATTATCTGAGGGGTTGCGAATGGAACTGAACACTGTGCAATCGTCAGCGAATATCCCCATTTCTGACCTTATGATGGAGGAAAGGTCATTGATGAAGCAGCTGAAGATGGTTGGGCCTAGGACACTGCCCTGAAGAACTCCTGCAGCAATGTCCTGGGGCTGAGATGATCGGCCTCCAACAACCACTACCATCTTCCTTTGTGCTAGGTATGACTTCAGCCACTGGAGAGTTTTCCCCCTGATTCCCATTGACTTCAATTTTACTAGGGCTCCTTGGTGCCACACTCAGTCAAATGCTGCCTTGATGTCAAGGGCAGTCACTCTCACCTCACCTCTGGAATTCAGCTCTTTTGTCCATGTTTGGATCAAGGCTGTAATGAGGTCTGGAGCCGAGTGATCCTGGCGGAACCCAAACTGAGCATCAGTGAGCAGGTTATTGGTGAGTAAGTGCCGCTTGATAGCACTGTCGACGACACCTTCCATCACTTTGCTGATGATTGAGAGTAGACTGATGGGACAGTAATTGGCTGGATTGGATTTGTCCTGCTTTTTGTGGACAGGACATACCTGGGCAATTTTCCACATTGTCGGGTGGATGCCAGTGTTGTAGCTGTACTGGAACAGCTTGGCTAGAGGCGCGGCTAGTTCTGGAGCACAAGTCTTCAGCACTACAGCCGGGACGTTGTCGGGGCCCATAGCCTTTGCTCTATCCAGTGCAGTCGGCCGTTTCTTGATATCACCTGGAGTGAATCGAATTGGCTGAAGACTGGCTTCTGTGATGGTGGGGATATTGGGAGGAGGCTGAGATGGATCATCCACTCGGCACTTCTGGCTGAAGATGGTTGCAAACGCTTCAGCCTTGTCTTTTGCACTCACGTGCTGGACTCCGCCATCATTGAGGCAAATATATCCCTGTGAGGAGGGAAGTCTCCACAAAAAGGGTGAACCAACCATGGCTAACTAAGGAAGTCAAGGATGGTATCAGGTTAAAAGAAAAAGCATACAACATGGTAAAGATTACTGGTAAGCCCGAAGATTGGGAAAACTTTAAAAACCAGCAAAGGAGCTCTAAAAGAATAATGAAGAGGGAGAAAATAAATTATGAGAATAAACTAGCAAAAAATATAAAAACTGACAGTGAAAGCATCTACAAGTATATAAAAAGTAAGAGGGTAGCTAAAGTAAACATTGGTCCCTTAGAGGATGAGACTGGGGAAATAATAATGGAAAACAAGGAAATGGCAGTGGAATTGAACAGATATTTTGTATCTGTCTTCACAGTGGAAGACACTAATAATATACCAATAATAGTAGAAAATCATTGTAAACAATTTTACAACACCAAGTTATAGTCCAGCAATTTTATTTTAAATTCACAAGCTTTCGGAGACTTCCTCCTTCCTCAGGTAAATGTGACATTTACCTGAGGAAGGAGGAAGTCTCCGAAAGCTTGTGAATTTAAAATAAAATTGCTGGACTATAACTTGGTGTTGTAAAATTGTTTACAATTGTCAACCCCAGTCCATCACCGGCATCTCCACATCAGTAGAAAATCAAGGGGCAAAGGGGAGGGAGGAACTAAAAACTATCACTATCACTAGAGAAAAAGTACTAGGTAAACTACTGGGTCTAAAGGCTGACAAGTCCCCTGGACCTGATGGCTTGCATCCGAGGGCCTTAAAGGAAGTGGCCACAGAGATAGTGGATGCATTGTTTGTAATCTTCCAGAATTCACTAGATTCTGGAAAGGCCCCAGTGGATTGGAAAACCGCAAACGTAACACCCCTATTCAAGAAGGTAACTATAGACCAGTTAGCCTAACATCTGTCATTGGGAAAATGCTAGAATCCATTATTAAGGAAATAGTAGCAGGACATTTAGAGACTCATAATACAATCAAGGAGAGTCAACATGGTTTTATGAAGGGGAAATCATGTCTGACAAATTTATTAGAGTTCTTTGAGGAAGTAACAGGCAGGGTGGATAAAGCGGAACCAATGGATGCAGTATGTTTGGATTTCCAAAAGGCATTCGATAAGGTGTCACATAAAAGATTACTGCACAAGATAAGAGCTCATGGTGTTGGGTGTAATATACTGGCATGGATAGAGGATTGGCTAACTAACAGAAAACAAAGGGTCATTTTCAAAATGGCAATCTGTAACTAGTGGGGTGCTGCAGGAATCAGTGCTGGGGCCTCAACTATTTACAATATATATCAATGACTTGGATGAAGGATCAGAGTGTCTTGTGGCCAAATTTGCTGATGATACAAAGATAGGTGGAAAAGCAAGTTGCGATGAGGACACAAAGGGCTCGATTTTGGCATTGTGTTTCCGGCGGGTTCCCAGCGGGGTGGCCCCGAAAATCCCGATATCCGGTCACGTGACCGGATCGCGACGAAATCCCGCCCACTTCCAGGTACCGCGCTGACGTGCGGGGCTGCACGCGCAAGCCCCGCTGGTGGGAATCCCGCAGGAAATTAAAGCCAGCGGGGTTCCACTTGAGAGTACTTACCTTGCTCGTTGAGGTCAGTTAATGAGCTGAAGCAGCTGTCAAAAGAGGAAGTGTGGGATTTTAGGTTCAAGGCAGTGAGTTTCAGACACTGGGGGAAACAGTCCCTCTCCAACCAGGCGTGTTGCAGCCAGCAGCCTGTGGCAGGTGCCAAGGTGCGCTCCACGGGGGAGAGCCCTCACCCACGCAGGAGGCCACCGCGTCACATAGGGCAACCCCTGCCCTCCACCACCCCCCGCCAAGCCAGAGGACAGACCGACACGAAACCACAGCCCCAGTCCGAGGAACCACCCACCTACCCTGCACAACCCCTCAGACCAACAGCTGCCAGATGGGTGGTGCGTTGACATCCTCGGAGGACGAACAGCATGACCAGCCTCGGCAGCCTCGCAGTCCACGCCGTCCGCCTCGGAGACGTGGGGCCCCCCAACACGGTGCTGTGGCACACCCACCTGCACAGCAGGAGGGAGGGCAACCGCAGAGAGAGATGCATTGCAGGAGGCACTACCCTCCGCACAGGGTGTACAGAGCGAGGCTCAGCTTCATGGACCTCTCCGAGGAGCAGTGCATACGGAGGCTCAGAGTCAATCGCCAGGTAGTCGCCGACATCTGCAGCCTCCTTAACGACGAGCTGCTCCCGGATGGACCAAGCAGCATCTTCTTACCTGTCGCCGTCAAAGTCACCACTGCCCTCAACTTCTTCGCATCCGGTTCCTTCCAGGGTGCCACCGGGGACATCACCGGGGTCTGTCAGTCCTCTGCACACAAGTGCATAAGGCAGGTCACCGATGGGTTGTTCCGCAGGGCCTCGCACTACATCAACTTCGCCATGGACGAGCGCAGCCAGATGGAGAGGGCGGTTGGATTCCATGCCATGGCTGGCTTCCCACGGGTGCAGGGTGTAATCGACTGCACCCACATCGCAATGCGGGCACCTCCACATGAGCCAGGGCTGTTCATCAACAGGAAGGGGTATCACTCCATGAACGCCCAGCTCATCTGTGACCACCGCCAGAGATTCCTACACGTGTGCGCCAGATACCCCGGCAGCTGCCACGATGCCTTCGTCCTCAGGGAGTCCACCGTCCTGCCCCTCTTCCACGCACCCAACACCGGCAACGGCTGGCTCCTCGGCGACAAGGGGTATCCCCTCCACACGTGGCTCATGACACCTCTGAGGAACCCCATCACCGAGCCGGAGCGTCGGTACAATGACAGCCACACTGCTACCAGGTCTACAATTGAGCAGACCATAGGGCTTCTCAAGATGCGCTTCAGGTGCCTTGATCGTTCTGGGGGAGCGCTACAATACACACCATTCAGAGTGGGACGAATCATAGTTGTCTGCTGTGCCCTGCACAACATGGCCCAACAGAGAGGGGTGCCGCTGGAGGAGGCCCCATCCACACCCGCCACCCACATTGAGGACGGCGAGGGCGAGGAGGAGGAGGAGGAGGCGGAGGAGGAGGAGGCGGAGGAGGCGGAGGAGGAGGAGGGGGATGAGGAGGAGGACGCGCCAGAGGATAGTGGACGACCCATGCGCCGAACCACGACTCACCGGGATGGTCGCCGGGCCAGGGACGCACTCATACGTCAACGGTTCTCCGAGAGTCAGACACTGCGAGGCGCTCGCATCTCCTCACCTGCACATGCGAGGGGCCATACCAGCCCCCTCCACTGAAGAGTGCTGCCAGTAATCCTGCACCCACAGCAGTGTGCCCAATGGGCGGCAGCAGGTGTTCGCCGTCATGATGGCCTCCACGGAACGCACCTATTGCACAGGCCGCGGAAGAATGGACGAGAGGTGGCAGGAGTGGTGAGAATATAGTGTTTAATATCTCCAATGTGACATTATATAAAAAAAATGTACAAATTAATAGACACCCTGGTGCATTCCCTTTGTGATTATAACGCCTTTGCATTTCTTTTCCGGGTACCCCTACGTGGTGCTACCCCTGTGGCTCCAGCAGAGGTAGTGGCAGGTTGCTCGTGTTCTCGCCTTGACCGGGTAGATGCTTTTGGCGGACGGCCCCTGGGTTTCGGTGCCCGTGAGGGCACCTCCACAGACTGCTCCTCCTGCACCGGGGCAGGGGCAGACTTGGCCACCTGGAGAGGAGGCACCATTGCGGGTACTGGTTGAGAGGTGGGCGACGGGTGGGACGTGGGGGCGCCTTGAGAAGCGTCCCCGCTTCCATGTCCCCGGTCACCATCATCCCTCTCGTGGCCTCGGCCCACATCACCCCTTCCACCCTGCTGGACGGCAGTTTGGATGGCATGTGTGAGGCCTTGCAAGGCCACCCCTAGTGTATCCGTCAGCCTGTTGATGGCGGCGGAATGTTGCTCACCCTGAATCCGTACAGACGTTGTTAGGGCCTGCAAGGACTCGAAGTGGAGCTGTGCGTGACGCTCGAGGGAGGCCAGCCTGTCCTCCACCGCAGACAGTCCCGCACCTACCCGCGACACTGTGTCGCCGGTACCCTCCTGTGCCTGCGCCACCAATGCCCACATGCAGGAGGTGGACTCCTCCATCGCCTGCGCTATTGTGGACAATGCGCGCGGCACCTCTGCCAGTACCTCAGCAATTAGCTGGTGCCCCTCGACGACTCTCCTTTTGACTGGTGGCCCCCTGGGTTCAGCATCTGGGTCCGGCTGAGCAGAGCCTGGAGATGAATGCTCCCTCCGTCGCGGACCCTCCGTGGCTGCCCCTGCCACCAGGGTCTGCTCATGCTCACTCGTGCGCGGTGACTCACCAAGTGCTACCCCAACTAGTTGGCGAGGGGGACCCACCGAGGTGCGTGTCTCTGCGCTGGTGGATGGTTGGCTCTGATGTGACGATGCACCCTCAGAGACCGCCATGTCCTCTGAGGAATCGCCCTCCACGCTCGCTTCACACACAGACGGACCTGCAAGAGAACAGAGGGCACTATTAGGCATGTGGACCAACTTGACAGTGCGCCTGATGGCAGGTGATGATACGGTAACTCGCGATCATGGGTGTTGAGTGTCAGCTTTCCCTTACCGGCCGTTTCGGCAGCGACACACTCGCCATCAGCCACCGACAGGCAATGTCGCGTGCGGGCGCGGTCGAGCGCCTCCACCTCGGCGTCGGTGAGCTCCACCACTTGCGGCGGCCCACCTCCGGTGCGTGCCCTTTCGCGATTGTTCTTGCTCCTCTTCTCCTGTGAAGGCAAAACACAGATGTGTGAGTGGGTGCGTATTGCATCGTGAGACGCATCGAGCATCGGTGTGGTTGGGTTGAGCGTGGCGCGGAACGGATGGGAGGAAGCGTGGGCCACATGCCCATCCCATTGCATGGGGATTGGGGTGTGTGGTAGTGTTCGGGTGGGGTCAGGGACGGTGGGTACTTGCGTGCACGGCGAGGATGGTGAATGAGTGGCTGTGAGGATTGCTGATGGAGCGCAGTGGTGGCTGTGCAGGAGAGGGTTGTGATCTGTTTGGCGTGATGGTGGGGACGGGCTGTGGGAGGGTGCGTTGGTGTACTCACCTTGCCGGACCTAGTCAGGTCATTGAAGCGCTTGCGGCACTGCTCCCAAGTCCTTGGGGTGTTGCCCCTGCTGCTGACCTCCGCCGCCACCTCTGCCCATGCCTTCCTGGTGGCGGCGGCAGGGAACTTGCGTCCATCCTCCGGGAAGAGCGTGTCCCTCCTCCTCCTCACGCCCTCCAGCATCAGCTGCAGCGCTAGGTCGGAAAAACGGGGCGCAGCCTTTCCCCTTGGCTGAGCCATCGTCAGAAACCTAATGATTGCAGCAGGAGGGGCTTTGGGAGACTGCCCCTTTAAGTGGAGCTCCTACATCGCGTCGACGGTACTGCGCATGCGCAGCCCGCCGGCACGCAGCTAGGGAGCGGAGAACCCGGAAGCAGGGCTTAATCGGTCCAATTATCCCGCGATCGCGTGGGGGACGCACGCGATTAGCCGTCCGCGTTTTCCACGCTCCCGGAGGACCACCCGCTGGGAACCCGCAGGCCTGCTAAATTCGAGCCCAAAGTGTCTGCAAAGGGATAGTAACAGGTTAAGCAAATGGGCAAAAATTTGGCAGATGGAATATAATGTGGGAAAATGTGAAGTCATCCACTTTGGGAGGAAAAATAAAAAAGCAAAATATTATTTGAATGGAGAAATACTACAAAATGCTACAGTACAGAGGGATCTGGGTGTCCTCGTACATGAAACACAAAAAGTCAACCTACAGGCAAGTAACATTCGCGCCAGACAAGTGCCAGGCAATGACCATCTCCAACGACAGAGAGTCTAACCACCTCCTCTTGACATTCAACGGCATTACCATCGCCGAATCCCCCACCATCAACATCCTGGGGGTCACCACTGACCAGAAAATTAACTGGACTAGCCACATAAATACTGTGGCTCCAAGAGCAGGTCAGAGGCTGGGTATTCTGCGGCGAGTGACTCACCTCCTCACTCCCCAAAGCCTTTCCACCATCTACAAGGCACAAGTCAGGAGTGTGATGGAATACTCTCCACTTGCCTGGATGAGTGCAGCTCCAACAACACTCAAGAAGCTCGACACCATCCAGGACAAAGCAGCCCGCTTGATTGGCACCCCATCCACCACCTTACACATTCACTCCCTTCACCACCGGCGCACTGTGGCTGCAGTGTGTACCATCCACAGGATGCACTGCAGCAACTCACCAAGGCTTCTTCGACAGCACCTCCCAAACCCGCGACCTCTACCATCTAGAAGGACACAGGGCAGCAGGCACAGAGGAACAACACCATCTGCACGTTCCCCTCCAAGTCACACACCATCCCGACTTGGAAATATATTGCCGTTCCTTCATCGTCACTGGGTCAAAATCCTGGAACTCCCTTCCTAAGAGCACTGTGGGAGAACCTTCACCACACGGACTGCAGCGTTTCAAGAAGGCGGCTCACCACCACCTTCTCAAGGGCAATTAGGGATGGGCAATAAATGCTGGCCTCGCCAGTGACACCCACATCCCGTGAACAAATGAAAAAATGGTGCAGCAGGTAATCCGGAAGGCAAACAGAATATTGGCCTTTATTTCTAGGGGGATGGAGTATAACAGCAGGGAAGTCATGCTACAACTGTACATGGTGCTGGTGAGACCACACCTGGAGTACTGCGTACAGTTCTGGTGCCCTTATTTAAGGAAGGACATACTTGCATTGGAGGTAGTTCAGAGAAGGTTCACTAGGTTGATTCCGGGTATGGAAGGGTTGTCTTATGAGGAAAGATTGAACAGGTTGGGTCTATACTCATTGTTCAATAGTTTAGAAGAATGAGAGGAGATCTTATTGAAACATACAAGATTCTGAGGGGACTCGATAGGGTAGATGCTGAGAGGATGTTACCCCTCATGGGGGAATCTAAAACTAGGGGGCATAGTCTCAGAATAAGGGGTCGCCCGTTTAAGACGGAAATGAGGAGGAATTTCTTCTCCCAGAGGGTCGTGAATCTTTGGAATTCTTTACCCCAAAAAGCTGTGGAGGCTGAGTCATTGAATATGTTCAAGGCTGAGTTAGACAAATTTTTGATCAGCAAGGGAGTCAAGGGATATGGGGAACGGGCGGGAAAGTGAAGTTGAGGTAAATATCAGATCAGCCATGATCTCATTAAATGGCGGAGCAGGCTCGAGGGGCCGAATGGTCTACTCCTGCTCCTATCTCTTACGGTCTTATGGTTATGGTCTGAATGGCCTCCTCCTGTTCCTATAACTGGTTTGGGGGGTATTTCCTCCATTGAATTATGCAGAGGGAGTTTTGTCTCCTGGGCCCCTGTTAAACATTCCACTATCAATCAATATGAATCATTGACCTGAAACATTGGGCTCGATTTTAGCACCCACTATCGGGTGTGTTCCTGGCGGGGGGGCTCTGAAAATTGGGGAATTCCGGAGCGGGTCGGGGGCCCGGCTCCTACCCGCCCACTTCCGGGTTCCCCACAGACGCGCCGACGTGCGCGCGCAGCCCCCCGCATGTGGGACTCCCGCAGGCAATTAAAGCCAGCGGGGGGCCACTTAAGAGTATTTACCTTGCTATTTCAGGTCATTAACAGACCTGATTAAGGGAATATTTCAGGAGGGGTGGGATTTTAGAAAAAACTGAGACTGTTTCCCGTACTGGGGGAAACACTCCCAGTTGAAATGGACGTGTTGCAGTTGTCAGCCTGTGGCAGCTGCAAAGGTCCATTTGACAGGTGGGTGGGGAGAGAGCCTCACTCATTGCAGGGACAAAGTTGGCCTCCACCACCCTCCTCCTGACAGTCAAATTCACCAACTTGCACACTTACCCCGGGGTCCAGACACATGTACCTACCTTGCGGACCCCCTCAGATGTACATCTGCCGGATGGGGGCCGCCGTAGCTGCAGCCATGACCTCCTCAGAGGGCGAACAGCATCACCAGCCTCGCCAGCCTCGCCGTCCACCTCTGACACGTGGAGCTCCACAACACAGTGCTGTGACACATCCACCTGCACAGCAGGAGGGAGGGCAACCGCAGAGAGAGATGCATTGCAGGGGGCACTACCCTCGCCACAGGGTCCACAGACTGAGGCTCAGCTTCCTGGACCTCTCTGAGCAGCAGTGCACACGGAGGCTCAGAGTCACTCGACATGTAGTCGTTGACATCTGCAGCCTCCTTCATGCCGAGCTGCTCCCGGCTGGACCGAGCACCATCTTCTCACCAGTCGCTGTCAAAGTCACCACTGCCCTCAACAACTTCTCCTCCGCATCCTTCCAGGGGGCCACCGGGGACATCGCCGACATCTCAGTCGTCTGCACAAAACAGCCCTGCAAATACACCTACACCCACTCTGCAGTGACACAATGGGTGGCATCAGGTGGGGGTCTTCACTGTGATCCTCAGGAAAGGGCATTATTGCACAAACCAGACAAGATTCGCAAAGACGTGGCAGTAGTGGTGATAATATAATATGTAATGTGAGTTGCTCAGAAATTAAATATAAGTAAAAACCATGACAAACCCTCAAACACCCTTGTGCATCCCCTTCATGCTCACAACAAGTTTGCCTTACACTGCCTACTGCACATATGTGATGCATGCCCTGTGGCTGCAGCACAGGTAGTGGCAGGTTGAGTGAGGCTGACTGAAAGAGATGCATGAGAGGGTGAGTATGAGATAGAGCCATGAGATTGTATGAGGATTGGGTTGAGTGGTAGTGACGGGATGAGTACTGGCGAGGTGAGTAAGTGTAGGTAAGATGAGGATGAGGTTTGAGTGGGTGTGAGGGGTGATGTGACAGAGTAGTGTTGGCAGTGCATAAGGAGATGTGGGGTGGGGGCGGTGATGTGGCAGACGGAGTGTAGGGGAATGAGTAAGTGTACTCACTTTGGCTGACCTACTTAGGTCATTGCAGCGCCTCCTGTATGCAGGTGCGCGATATGTTGGTGGTGCAGGTGACCTCCTCTACCACCTCAAGCCAGGCCTTCTTGGTGACAGAGGCAGGCCGCTTCCTCCCGCCCAATGGGGGGAAGATCTCTGTCCTCCCCCTCCTCCTCACCCCATCCAATGATATCTGGAGTGAGGCATCATTAACCTGGGAGCAGCCTTCCCCCTGGGCTGCTCCATGCTGTAATTTTTCCTATTTCTTGCAGCATCAGTCAGTGGAGGACTGCCCCTTTAAATAGAGCTCCTCCAGCTGACAGACCTTACTATGCACGCGCAGTCCGCCCGCCGCGCAGCTCAGCAGCGGGGAACCCAGAACAAGAGGTAGTGGATCCAATTAGTCTGCGATTGCATTCGGGGCAGACTGATTTCACCGGGTGCGTTACCCACGCGCCCAATCTACCCCCCCGCCACGAACCCGCAGCCCTGGCAATATCGAGCCCATTAACTCTGTTTCTCTCTCCACAGATGCTGCCTGACCTGCTGAGTGTTTTCCAACATTTTCTGCTTTTATAATAAATAAGGCTATTTGACTTTCTTACGCTTCTGAATTATAGCTAAGATCATCCAAAGAAAAGAGATGGTCTCCCGTGAAACAGGATGACAGTGTCTGTAGTCTGATCAAACCAGGAATTTTAAAGCTGGCAACACAAGTAGAAGCTTTGCTGCACTGTAACATCGACCCCTGTGAGGAGGGTCTTGTCTTGTGAACCCGTTTTAAATTGTGTGTCTTGCATTGCAGACCAATTTTAAAAAGAAAGAGAAAAAGAAGAACTTGTTTTTCTACAGCACCTTTCACAACCTCAGGATGTCCCAAAGCGCTTTACAACCAATGAAGTACTTTGAAGCCTAATCACTGTTGTAATGTAAGAAACGTCAGTCAATTTGCACACAGCAAGATCCCACAAACAGCAAGGTGATAAATGACTAGATAGTCTGTTTTAGTGATGTTGGTTGAGAGATAAATATTGACCAGGACACCGGGGAGAACTCCCCTGCTCTTTTTTACATCCACCTGAGAGGGCAGACAGGGCCTCAGTTTAACATCTCACCTGGAAGACAGCACCTCTGACAGTGCAGCACTCCCTCAGTACTGCACTGGGAGTTACAGCCTGGATTTTGTGCTCATGTCTCTGGAGTGTGAATGCCCCTTTTTTATTTCTTAGCTCAACCCATATGGTCTCGATTGATGTCCATTTAGCATATCAGTTGAGGTATAGATCATCATGGCTGATCTGTATCTCAACTCCATTTACTGGCCTTGGTTCCATAACCCTTAATACCCTCGCCTAACAAAAATCTATCAATCTTAGTTTTGAAATTTTTAATTGACCCCCAGCCTCAACAGCTTTTTGGGGGTGAGAGTTCCAGATTTCCTGTAATTTTAAGATTATGCCCCCTTGTTATGGATTCGCCCACCAGAGGAAATAGTTTCTCTCTTTCTCTCCTGTCAAATCTTTTAATCATCTTAAACACCTCAATCAATCAATCAACCAATCACCTCAATTAAAACAGTTCCATTTTTCGGGGTTATCAGGCTTATGTTCGGGGCCAATGTCGCAATCTAGCCAAAGATGAGGAGGAACTGCAGTGAGTGTTTTATAATGAACCCGTTCCGTAGATTGCGTTTACTTGGGCTGCGGTTTAACTTGGACATCAATAAATAAAGCTCCTTTGACTTATTTCTTTTTTAAATTACAGCTTAGATCATCCAAAGAGGAGCGAGGGCCCCCCCCTCTTGTAACATGTTGCTACTCTCCTCAGTCTGATGGAACCAGTAATTACAGCGCTGTCAGTAGACATGGGAACTTTGCTGATTAGATCTAATGTTGGTTAAAGTCATGCAAGTTCTGTTTGATGCAGTCATCCGAATTGCCTGTTTAACCCACACAAATATCAGATTGTGTCGTTAGCTCTGTTTAATTAGCTCAATGTGCTTTGATCAAAAGAGAACTGGGACTCAGAATTCTCCTCTTCTTTCGGAAAAAAATAGATGTAAGTTTGAATTGGTGTGTACTTTGGAGAAAGTGTGAACAGACTTTTCACCTGGGGATGATAGTGTCCTTCGGATTCCTATCGTCCGAAATAGGAGCAAGAGGGTCGAGTGATAAATAAGGAAAAAGAAGATTCCTTGAACCAGATTGTTCGCAACCTTGGCGTCCTATTTGACCCTGAGCTGAGCTTCCAACCACATAT
This sequence comes from Heptranchias perlo, assembly GCF_035084215.1. NCBI lineage: Eukaryota > Metazoa > Chordata > Chondrichthyes > Hexanchiformes > Hexanchidae > Heptranchias > Heptranchias perlo. The sequence continues at coordinate 42,559,011 of NC_090350.1, read as the reverse complement.
CTGCTCCATCACCAAGACCGCCTACTTCCACCTCCGTAACATCGCCCGACTCCGCCCCGTCTCAGCTCATCTGCTGCTGAAACCCTCATCCATGTCTTTGTTACCTCTACACTCGACTATTCCAATGTTCTCCTGGCCGGCCTCCCATCTTCTACCCTCCATAAACTTGAGCTCTTTCTAAACTCAGCTACCTAGTATCCTAACTCGCACCAAGTCCTGTTCACCCATCACCCCTGTGCCCGCTGACCTACATTGGCTCCTGGTCCGGCAATGCCTCGATTTTAAAATTCTCATCCTTGTTTTCGAATCCCTCCATGGCCTCGCCCCCTCCCTATCTCTGTAACCTCCTCCAGCCCTACAACCCTCCGAGATCTCTGCTCTCCTCCAATTCTGGCCTCTTACGCATCCCCGATTTTTATCGCTCCACCATTGACGGCCGTGCCTTCAGCTGCCTGGGCCCTAAGCTCTGGAATTCCCTCCCTAAACCTCTCCGCCTCTCTCTCCTCCCTTAAGACGCTCCTTAAAACCTACCTCATTGACCAAGCTTTTGGTCACTTGTCATAATGTCTCCTTATGTGGTTTGGTGTCAAATTTTGTCTGATATTCGATCCTGTGAAGTGCCTTGGCACGTTTTACTACTATAAAGGCGTTATATAAATACAAGTTGTTGTTGTTGATGAATTTACGCAGCATCCCAGAGCTGCAGAGTCAAATGGAAAAGTATTTTACTCAAGTTGTAGGTAGTGGGATAGATTTTCACTTTCAGCCGCGATAGAAAATGGGCACAATGGATCAACCGCCCATTATACGATCAGGTGGAATGTATAAACGGGCAGCTGATCTGTTACCACCCGCTTTCCACTGCTGCCAAAAGTGAAAATCTACCCCAGTGTGTTTAATTAAGGAGAAGATACTGAACCAGAATGTGCTGGAGTGGGGCATCTCGCTGCGTGCCCTGTTAGTTAGACTTTCTCCCTCACCCTTCAGCTCGAAATTGTTTTGTGCTGTAACTTGCTGGAAGTGGGTGCTGATAATGGCTCGGCGACGGCAAAGGGGCATCTGGCACCTTAGATAGCATCAGCGGAATCAGAATCAGAATCAGCCAAATCAGAATCAGAATCAGAATCAGAATCAGAATCAGAGGAATCAGAATCAGGATCAGAATCAGAATCAGAATCAGAATCAGAGGAATCAGAATCAGAATCAGAGGAATCAGAATCAGAATCAGAGGAATCAGAATCAGAATCAGAATCAGAGGAATCAGAATCAGAGGAATCAGAATCAGAATCAGAGGAATCAGAATCAGCAGAATCAGAATCAGAATCAGAATCAGAGGAATCAGAATCAGTGGAATCAGAATCAGAATCAGAATCAGAGGAATCAGAATCAGAGGAATCAGAATCAGAATCAGAGGAATCAGAATCAGCAGAATCAGAATCAGAATCAGAATCAGAGGAATCAGAATCAGTGGAATCAGAATCAGAGGAATCAGAATCAGCAGAATCAGAATCAGAATCAGAATCAGTGGAATCAGAATCAGAATCAGAGGAATCAGAATCAGCAGAATCAGAATCAGAGGAATCAGAATCAGCAGAATCAGAATCAGAATCAGAATCAGAGGAATCAGAATCAGAATCAGAATCAGAATCAGAGGAATCAGAATCAGCAGAATCAGAATCAGAATCAGAATCAGTGGAATTAGAATCAGAATCAGAGGAATCAGAATCAGCAGAATCAGAATCAGTGGAATCAGAATCAGAATCAGAATCAGAGGAATCAGAATCAGCAGAATCAGAATCAGTGGAATCAGAATCAGTGGAATCAGAATCAGAATCAGAATCAGAGGAATCAGAATCAGTGGAATCAGAATCAGAATCAGAATCAGTGGAATCAGAATCAGAATCAGAATCAGAGGAATCAGAATCAGAGGAAACCAGTGCAAGGGCAGTTGTAGCAAGGTGAGTGATTTCTAATGAGGCACTCGGCAGGATTTTATGTGTTGAGGTTTATCGTGGTAACATCATCTCTGCGTGCTAATCATCAATAAATAAGGCCCCTCTGACTGTTTTATGTCTCTGAATTATAGCTTAGCTCCTCGAAGGGGAGGAAGGTCCTCCCTTGGAACATGTAGATACTGCCCCTCGGTCAGACCGAACCAGTAATTACAGGGCTGCCAGTAGGAATGGGACAATTTTTGATTGGACCAGAGCTGCCAGCCTCCTGTTTGTTGCACTGATTGATGCATCCTTCAAACTGACAGCAAATAAAGATGTTATTTTCTGACAGGAGACAGTTGCTGTACTTACAGGAAAACAGGAAGCTATTAATTGCTAGCTGGAGTTGGCATTGGTTAACCCTTTCGGTGCATGTGCAAAACCCAACCCCACAGAAAGATTTTCTCCAATAGGTTAGTGGGAAGGTACAAGATACTTGTTCTTATTCATTCTCAGGATCTGGGCATCGCTGGCATTTATTGCCCATCCCTGGTACAACTGAGTGGCTTGCTAGGCCACTTAGGAATTAGCCATCCTGGTGAGAGACTGGAGTTAGACATAGTCCCAGATCGGGTAATGACGGCAGGTTTCCTTCCCTAAAGGACATTAATGACCAGTTTTACATTTCATGGTCACTTTTACTGATACCAGCTTTTTATTTCCAGGTTTTATTTAAACTGAATTCAAATTCTCAAACTGTCATGATGGGATTTGAACTCTGGATTGTCAGTCCAGGCCTCTGGGTTACTAGTCCAGTAACACTACCGTACCCTGATATTGTACCATAAAGGTCCAGGAGGGTCCCAGATTAGATCCCTGGTGTTTCTTGTGTTAATTGATTCTAACTGGTTGGGCTGCTGCCATTGGACCTGGGATTGGGAGCGGGAGAAACCAGCTAGGATTCCTGCTCTTGGACCTGGGATTGGGAGCGGGGGAGGGGGGGGAACCAGCCAGGATTCCTGCTCTTGGACTGGGATTGGGAGCAGGGGAGGGGGGGAACCAGCCAGGATTCCTGCTCTTGGACTGGGATTGGGAGCGGGAGAAACCAGCCAGGATTCCTGCTCTTGGACTGGGATTGGGAGCAGGGGAGGGGGGGAACCAGCCAGGATTCCTGCTCTTGGACTGGGATTGGGAGCGGGGGAGCGGGGGAACCAGCTAGGATTCCTGCTCTTGGACCTGGGATTGGGAGCGGGGGAGGGGGGGGAACCAGCCAGGATTCCTGCTCTTGGACTGGGATTGGGAGCGGGGGAGGGGGGGGAACCAGCCAGGATTCCTGCTCTTGGACTGGGATTGGGAGCGGGGGAGGGGGGGAACCAGCCAGGATTCCTGCTCTTGGACTGGGATTGGGAGCGGGGGAGGGGGGGGAACCAGCCAGGATTCCTGCTCTTGGACTGGGATTGGGAGCGGGGGAGGGGGGGGAACCAGCCAGGATTCCTGCTCTTGGACTGGGATTGGGAGCGGGGGAGGGGGGGGAACCAGCCAGGATTCCTGCTCTTGGACTGGGATTGGGAGCGGGGGAGGGGGGGAACCAGCCAGGATTCCTGCTCTTGGACTGGGATTGGGAGCGGGGGAGGGGGGAACCAGCTAGGATTCCCGCTCTTGGACTGGGATTGGGAGCGGGGGAGGAGGGAACCAGCTAGGATTCCCGCTCTTGGACTGGGATTGGGAGCGGGAGAAACCAGCCAGGATTCCTGCTCTTGGACCTGGGATTGGGAGCGGGAGAAACCAGCCAGGATTCCTGCTCTTGGACTGGGATTGGGAGCAGGGGAGGGGGGGGAACCAGCCAGGATTCCTGCTCTTGGACTGGGATTGGGAGCGGGAGAAACCAGCCAGGATTCCTGCTCTTGGACCTGGGATTGGGAGCGGGAGAAACCAGCCAGGATTCCTGCTCTTGGACTGGGATTGGGAGCAGGGGAGGGGGGGGAACCAGCCAGGATTCCTGCTCTTGGACTGGGATTGGGAGCGGGGGAGCGGGGGAACCAGCTAGGATTCCTGCTCTTGGACCTGGGATTGGGAGCGGGGGAGGGGGGGGGAACCAGCCAGGATTCCTGCTCTTGGACTGGGATTGGGAGCGGGGGAGGGGGGAACCAGCTAGGATTCCCGCTCTTGGACTGGGATTGGGAGCGGGGGAGGGGGGAACCAGCTAGGATTCCCGCTCTTGGACCTGGGATTGGGAGCGGGGGAACCAGCCAGGATTCCTGCTCTTGGACCTGGGATTGGGAGCGGGGGAGGGGGGGGAACCAGCCAGGATTCCCGCTCTTGGACTGGGATTGGGAGCGGGGGAGGGGGGAACCAGCCAGGATTCCTGCTCTTGGACTGGGATTGGGAGCGGGAGGGGGGGGGGGAACCAGCTAGGATTCCTGCTCTTGGACCTGGGATTGGGAGCGGGGGAGGGGGGGGGAACCAGCCAGGATTCCTGCTCTTGGACCTGGGATTGGGAGCGGGGGAGGGGGGAACCAGCCAGGATTCCTGCTCTTGGACCTGGGATTGGGAGCGGGGGAGGGGGGGGGGGAAGCAGCCAGGATTCCCGCTCTTGATTGCAATTCAGTGAACCCTGCGGAAAAGTGTTCACATGCAGGCGTCGGGTGAGGGCCGGGGTCAGGCCCAGATGTGATGCCTTCTTTGGTTCAATAGCCTGCCGAAACACATTTTGTAGCTAACACATGAAGAATAGCCAGTTGATGAGGTGCTGGAGGGTGGCGGGTGCCTACGAAACTGTACCCCCACAACACTCTGTGCCTTCGGGTGAGGATGGGAGAAAACTAGCTTTGGCCCACTTATGTAGACCTCAATTTTTATGCTGCCCTGATAGATAGTGCTGCGATTTTGTGGGCAACAGCAATCCAAAAAGGTAGATAAATCTCCGGGACCTGATGAAATGTATCCCAGGACGTTATGGGAGGTTAGGGAGGAAATTGCGGGTCCCCTAGCAGAGTTATTTGAATCATCGACAGCTACAGGTGAGGTGCCTGAAGATTGGAGGGTAGCAAATGTTGTGCCTTTGTTTAAGAAGGGCGGTAGGGAAAAGCCTGGGAACTACAGACCAGTGAGCCTGACATCAGTAGTGGGTAAGTTGTTAGAGGGTATTCTGAGAGACAGGAAGTACAGGCATTTGGAGAGGCAGGGACTGATTAGGAACAGTCAGCATGGTTTTGTGAGAGGAAAATCATGTCTCACAAATTTGATTGAGTTTTTTGAAGGGGTAACCAAGAAGATAGATGAGGGCTGTGCAGTAGACGTGGTCTACATGGACTTTAGCAAAGCCTTTGACAAGGTACCGCATGGTAGGTTGTTACATAAGGTTAAATCTCACGGGATCCAAGGTGAGGTAGCCAATTGGATACAAAATTGGCTTCACGACAGAAGACAGAGGGTGGTTGTAGAGGGTTGTTTTTCAGACTGGAGGCCTGTGACCAGCGGTGTGCCTCAGGGATCGGTGCTGGGTCCGCTGTTATTTGTTATTTATATTAATGATTTGGATGAGAATTTAGGAGGCATGGTTAGTAAGTTTGCAGATGACACCAAGATTGGTGGCATTGTGGACAGTGAAGAAGGTTATCTAGGATTGCAACGGGATCTTGATAAATTGGGCCAGTGGGCCGATGAATGGCAGATGGAGTTTAATTTAGATAAATGTGAGGTGATGCATTTTGGTAGATCAAATCGGGCCAGGACCTACTCCGTTAATGGTAGGGCATTGGGGAGAGTTACAGAACAAAGAGATCTAGGAGTACAGGTTCATAGCTCCTTGAAAGTGGAGTCACAGGTGGATAGGGTGGTGAAGAAGGCATTCAGCATGCTTGGTTTCATTGGTCAGAACATTGAATACAGGAGTTGGGATGTCTTGTTGAAGTTGTACAAGACATTAGTTAGGCCACACTTGGAATACTGTGTACAGTTCTGGTCACCCTATTATAGAAAGGATATTATTAAACTAGAAAGAGTGCAGAAAAGATTTACTAGGATGCTACCGGGACTTGATGGTTTGACTTATAGGGAGAGGTTGGATAGACTGAGACTTTTTTCCCTGGAGAGTAGGAGGTTAAGGGGTGATCTTATAGAAGTCTATAAAATAATGAGGGGCATAGATAAGGTAGATAGTCAAAATCTTTTCCCAAAGGTAGGGGAGTCTATAACGAGGGGGCATAGATTTAAGGTGAGAGGGGAGAGATACAAAAGGGTCCAGAGGGGCAATTTTTTCACTCAAAGGGTGGTGAGTGTCTGGAACGAGCTGCCAGAGGCAGTAGTAGAGGCGGGTACAATTTTGTCTTTTAAAAAGCATTTGGACAGTTACATGGGTAAGATGGGTATAGAGGGATATGGGCCAAGTGCAGGCAACTGGGACTAGCTTAGTGGTATAAACTGGGCGACATGGACATGTTGGGCCGAAGGGCCTGTTTCCATGTTGTAAACTTCTATGATTCTATGAAAAACAGCGAAGAGATGAATAAGCAGTTAATTTGTTGTTCCATGGTTGAGGGAGAATGTTTCTAAGGACTGCACCCTACTCTTAATCAAATAAATGCCCTGGGATTTGAACAGCTCAACCAGCAGGTGGAGCCTCAGTTTCACATCTCGGTGTCGGACTCTGACAGGTGTGGCACTCTCCCACTACTGCACCGAGTGTCAGCTGCGAGAATAGCCCCGAAGATGCTCAGCATGGAATCCCAGCCCTGGTCCCCGCGGAATTGTGTGGTCAGTGGTTGAACACATGATTTGCACACGATGGGGAGACAGGTGGAAGCTGGACCCACAATGGGCACCTCTCTCGTGTCCGCCTGCCCCATGCACCTGCCCCAGCCCCCAGATTCCAGCCATGTACCTCTGTGTAAGCGGTTGATCAAGAAATTTCTTTAAGAGCTGAGCTAAGATTAGGGTTGCCAACCCTCCAAGAATTAAAGATTAATCTCCTGGAAACTGCTGCGAGCAAAAAACCCGGGAGAAAAATCATAGGGGCGATAAAAAACAATTGTGTGTTGTTTTTTCATTTTATTTCAATACACTTGTTTACATCGCCCCCTCCCTAACCCTGTAACCTCCTCCAGCCCTATCACTCTCCGAGATCTCTGCACTCCTCCAATTCTGGCCTCTTGCGCACCCTGATTTTAATCGCTCCACCATTGGCGGCCGTGCCTTCAGCTGCCTGGGCCCTAAGCTCTGGAATTCCCTAAACCTCTCTACATCTCTCTCCTCCATTAAGATGCTCCTTAAAACCTACCTCTTTGACCAAGCTTTTGGTCACCTGTCCTAATATCTCCTTATGTGGCTCGGTGTCAAATTTTGTTTGATAATCGCTCCTGTGAAGGGCCTTGGGACATTTTACCACATTAAAGGCGCGAATTAAAATGCGAGTTGTTGTTGTTTATTAGTTATAGAAATATTGGAAATGGAAAAAAAGATGTTTTACTGGGCAGAGTCATTGGAGGTCATGTGATGAAACCTGCAGGAATGCATCCAACCAGAGTTGGCAACCCTACTGTGTACTTAAGGCCTATACCAGGGCTTAAACCAACAGCCTTCTGCCTGATGAGCAGCAGTACTATCTAATGAGTCACATGTAACAGATGTATAAAGCCGTACGCTGACCCTGATAAGACCAGAGCTGGACAAGTGCCATCTTAATGACGTTTACGATCTGTGACTGGTCATTGAAAATAAATAAACTGGCCGTGACACATGCACAGGGAGCACGCAATGGCACTCCGCACACGCATCGTGCCATTGCAAAACACACACGCTACATAATGTTCCACAATACTCAGTCAGTGCCTCACCAATGGCAGTTGGCTAGTCTCGACTATTCCAATGCCCTCCTGGCCGGCCTCCCATCTTCCACCCTCTGTAAACTTGAGCTCATCCAAAACTGTGCTGCCCGTATGCTAACTCACACCAAGTCCCGTTCTCCCATCACCCCTGTGCTCACTGACCTACATTGGCTCCCAGTCTGGCAACGCCTCAATTTTAAAATTCTCATCCTTGTCTTCAAATCCCTCCATGACCTCGGCCCCTCCCTATCTCTGTAACCTCCTCCAGCCATACAACCCTCCGAGATCTCTGCGCTCCTCCAATTCTGGCCTCTTGCGCATCCCCGATTTTCATCGCTCCACCATTGGCGGCCGTGCCTTCAGCTGCCTGGGCCCTAAGCTCTGGAATTCCCTCCCTAAACCTCTCCACCTCTCTCTCCTCTTTTAAGATGCTCCTTAAAACCTACCTCTTTGACCAAGCTTTTGGTCACCTGTCCTAATATCTTCTTATGTGGCTCGGTGTCAAATTTTGTTTGATAATCGCTCCTGTGAAGCACCTTGGGACGTTTTACTATGTTAAAGGTGCTATATAAATGCAAGTTGTTGTTGTTGTTGCTGTCTCCTGGATTCCCCTCAAGTCTCCCGGACGTTCCTGCGAGCAATCCAGGAGAAAAATCATCAGGACATTTTCCTTCTCGTGTTCTGCTCCGACAGGACTGGCGACAAGCCGCAGGTCCATGACAGTCCCAGGATGCAAAGTGGCCCCGCACAAGCGTTCCGTTAAAACCACGCAGTGGACAGGGCGGTTTCTGGACGCAGAGGACTGTAGGTATTGTAGCCGCCATTGTTGACCGATTGACCTATCGGGCGACCGATGGTGGGAGCGTGAGGGTGGGGCTGTTGGAGGCTGGAATTCATGTGATAAAATCTCCCAGAATGTTGCCCAACCAGAGTCGGCAACTCTAGGCGGTTGGCGTCTCTGCCAGAGCATCAGGCTGTTCCACCAGACGAGACATGTTCCAGGGGGTGGTTGTCCCTCCTCTTTGGAAGACCTAAGCCATAATTTAGGGACAAACAAAACGAAACTCTGATGTTGCAATCTCGGGATGATGTTGCTGGAGGTGATTAATGGACCTGTAACAATCTGCCTTGTGCCTCATTTATTGAAGTCTTTACACGAGAGTCTCACAGACATTTGTCAGATGCACAGTTCTAACAGAGGTCTTTAAGATTATGAAGGGGTTTGATAGGGTAGACATAGAGAAAATGTTTCCACTTGTGGGGGAGACCAAAACTAGTGGCCATAAATATAAGACAGTCACTAATAAATCCAATAGGGAATTCAGGAGAATCTTCTTTACCCAGAGAGTGGTGAGAATGTGGAACTCGCTCCCACAAGGAGTAGTTGTGGCGAGTAACATAGATGCATTTAAGGGGAAGCTCGATAAACACATGAGGGAGAAAGGAATAGAAGGATATGCCGATAGGGTGAGATGAAGTAGGGAGGGAGGAGGTTCACGTGGAGCATAAACACCAGCATTGTTGGGCCGAATGGCCTGTTTCTGTGCTGTAAATGCTTTGTAATTCTACCTAATTCAGATAAATATAAACAGTTTGATCATTTGTTGTGTTGCCATCAGTGAAATTGACACATTTTACCTGGGCCTCAGCTTGAAGGTAAAAACTGCGTCTCCATTTCAGCCCATCTCCGCTCCCCGGGACTCTTTGTCAAATAATGTAGAAGCTCTGTGATTTCAGTTGTTGTTCAGTTACATAGGGACATAGGAACAGGAGGAGGCCATTCAGCCCCTCGATTCTGCCATTCAATTAGATCATGGCTGATCTGTATCTTAAATCCACCCGCCTTGGTTCCGTATCCCTTAATACCCTTGGCTAACAAAAATCTATCAATCTCAATTTTGACATTCAGTTAACCCCCAGCCTCAACAGCTTTTTGGGGGAGAGAGTTCCAGATTTCCACTCCCCTTTGTGTGAAGAAGTGCCTCCTGATATCACCCCTGAACGGCCTGGCTCTAATTTTAAGGTTATGCCCCCTTGTTCGGGACTCCCCCCACCAGAGGAAATAGTTTCTCTCTATCGACCCTATCAAATCCTTTAATCATCTTAAACACCTCAATTAGATCACCCCGTAATCTTCTATACTCGAACATACGAACAATGACGGAGAGGAAAAGACCCTTTGGTCCGTCTAGCCTGTCACACACAATTGGGATACCTTGTTTATCACAATATATAAACTCAAGGTGAAAAACCAGATTAAAAACCCAGGCCAATTTAGGGGAAAAAAATCTGGGAGATTCCTCTCCGACCTCCCTAGGTGATCGAAACTAGTCCAGGAGATCATTCTGGCCCGGATAATTCTATACCTTTTGTCAGAGGTGATCTCCACCTCAGCCAGAAACAGGCCCAGCTCTCACATGAAGGAATTCAGAGAATCAGCGTCCACTACTCAAACTGGCAGCCTGTTCCAGAGGCCCACTATTCTCTGGGAGAAAGAAACACCTCCTGACATCTAACCTAGGTCTGGCTTTGTACAACTTAAAATTGTGACGGTGGTCCTCCTGAACCTATTTCATTGGAACAAATTGTCAACTGCAAACATAGAAACAAAGAAAATAGGAGAAAGGGTAGGCCATTCGGCCCTTCGGGCCTGCTCCGCCTTTCAAAATGATCATGGCTGATCGTCTAACTCAGTACCCTGTTTCCGCTTTTTCCCCATATCCCTTGATCCCTTTAGCATTAAGAAATATATCTATCTCCTTGAATACATCTAATGACTTGGCCTCCACTGCCTTCTGTGGTAGAGAATTCCACAGGTTCACCACCCTCAGAGTGAAGAAATTTCTCCTCATCTCGGTTCTAAATGGCATACCCCGTATCCTGAGACTGTGACCCCTGGTTCTGGACTCCCCAGCCATCGGGAACATCCTTCCTGCATCTAGTCTGTCTAGTCCTGTTAGAATTTTATATGTTTCGATGAGATCACCTCTCATTCTTCTAAACTCTAGTGAATATAGGCCTAGTCGACCCAATCTCTCTTCATAGTCAGTCCTGCCATCCCAGGAATCAGTCTGGTAAACCTTCGTTGTAATCCCTCCATGGCAAGGACATCCTTCCTCAGATAAGGAGACCGAAACTGCACACAATACTCCAGATGTGGTCTCACCAAGGCCCTGTATAACTGCAGTAAGACATCCCTGCTCCTGTACTCAAATCCTCTTGCAATGAAGGCCAACATATCATTCGCCTTCCTAACTGCTTGCTGCACCTGAATGCTCACTTTCAGCGACTGGTGTACAAGGACACCCAGGTCTCGTTGCACCTCCCCTTTTCCCAATCTATCACCATTCAGATAATAATCTGCCTTTCTGTTTTTACAACCAAAGTGGATAACCTCACATTTATCCATGCTATACTGCATCTGCCATGTTCTTGCCCACTCACCCAACTTGTCTAAATCACATTGGAGCCTCTTTGCATCCTCCTCACAGCTCACATTCCACCCCAGCTTTGTGTCTTCTGCAAACTTGGAAATGTTACATTTAGTTCCCTCATCCAAATCATTGATATATATTGTGACTAGCTGGGGCCCAAGCACTGATCCCTGCGGTACCCCACTAGTCACTGCCTGCCACCCGGAAAAAGACCCGTTTATTCCTACTCTCTGTTTCCTGTCTGTCAACCAATTCTCAATCCATGCCAGTATATTCCCCCCAATCCCATGTGCTTTAATTTTGCACACTAACCTCTTGTGTGGGACCTTATCAAAAGCCTTCTGAAAATCCAAATACACCACATCCACTGGTTCTCCCCTATCTATTCTACTAGTTATCTCCAGTAGATTTGTTAAGCATGATTTCCCTTTCATAAACCCATGCTGACTTTGTCCAATCCTGTTAATGCCTTCCAAGTGTTATGTTATCACATCTTTTATAATAGACTCTAGCATTTTCCCCACTACTGATGTTTGGCTAACTGGTCTGTAATTCCCTGTTTTTTCTCTCCCTCCATTTTTAAATAGTGGGGTTACATTTGCCACCATCCAATCTGTATGAACAGTTCCAGAGTCTATAGAATTTTGGAAGATGATCACCAATGCATCCACTACTTCCAGGGCCACTTCCTGTCGTCCTCTGGGATGTCGATTATCAGGCCCTGGGGATTTGTCAGCCTTTAGCCCCATTAATTTCCCTAGCACTATTTTTTTACTAATACCGGTTTCCTTCAGTTCCTCCCTCTCACTAGACCCTTGGTTCCCTAAAATTTCCGGGAGGTTATTTGTGTCCTCCTTTGTGAAGACAGAACCAAAGTATGTGTTTAATTGTTCTGCCATTTCTTTGTTCACCATTATAATTTCCCCCATTTCTGACTGTAAGGGACCTACATTTGTCTTCCCTAATCTTTTTCTCTTGACACATTTATAGAAGCTTTTACAGTCAGTTTTTATGTTCCCTGCTAGTTTACTCTCATACTCTATTTTCCCCTCTTAATCAATCTCTTTGTCCTCCTTTGCTGAATTCTGAACTGCTCCCAATCCTCAGGCTTGCCGCTTTTTCTGGCAATTTTATATGCCTCCTCTTTGGATCTAATACTATATCTAATTTCTTTTGTAAGCCACGGTTGAGCCACCTTTTCTGTTTTATTTTTGCGCCAGACAGGAATGAGTAATTGTTGTAATTCCTGCTCATGTTCTTTAAATATTGGCCATATGAAACACAGCCTATTCCTTTCATCATCGTATAAACCGCGACAGATCTCCCCTACGTCTAGGCTTGACTAAAGTGTAGAGTCCCAGCTCTTTTAGCCTATCTTGATAACTAAGATGCTTTAAATTGGGAATTAATCCAGTGACCCTCCTCTACACCCTTTCCAAAGCCTCAATATCACCCACTCTGTGAGGAGACCAAAACTGGACCCAGTATTCCAACTGAGGCCTGACCAACCTCACCTGATGAAGGAGATAATCTCCGAAAGCTTGTGATTTTCAAATAAAACTGTTGGACTATAACCTGGTGTTGTAAGATTCTTTACATTTGTCAACCCCAGTCCATCACCGGCATCTCCACATCACTGTACAAAGACAGAATAGGATGTTTAAGGGAATACCAGGCTGCTTCTTACCTTGTGTTGTTTGATCCCTTGAGCATCAATGGTCGGTAACTGATCCCTGAGAGTCTAGTTTGGGCCCCCAGGCTTAATGGGGAGTGTCAGGCCCTTGGGGATTCTTGGGAAGGAAATGTTGTTCCTTCAGATAAGGATTCTGCCCACTGGTGCCTCCAGTGTTGACCCCGTTTGTGGGAGGGCACCTAATTAGTATGAGCCAGGTGGGTGCAAGCACCATCGTGGGAGCACTTTGAGTGAACACCTGCCCCACTTGCCTAGAAGCTTCCACCTCTGAGGTGGGGGAGGGGTTGCCCAGGACCTCCTCCCTACCCCCTGGTCCCCAAAGCCCATTAAGCAATGGGACTGAAATTCTTTGTTTAGGGGGGGTTCAGGCCACTTGCCTAGCCTGCAGCCGACTGGAGGTGCCCACATCAACCCTGTTGGAGGTCGGTATTTCTCAGTGTAGCAGCTGCTACTATTGTGCCGTGTTAGATTAAGCAGCTGTGTGCTACAAGTGTAACAAAATATCAAAGAATTGTTTTTACACAATGTATGTATCATGAAATACATTTCGTATGTAACCACACATATTATACAAATTATAAGTCTGTATCAGGGACTTTTACTGGGTTTAGCCACAGGCACTCAGTATATTAAGGTGATTCGTAGGGGAGATGCATATTCTAAACCCACAGCTCACCCTTTGTTTGAGACAACTGGGAACGGGCGGACCACCTTCCCCCCAGAGAGATAAGAGCCCATCTCCTCTTGATAAGATTAAGTACCTTGCCATTGTCCCATGTCGTAAACATCACTAGCCATCTCCTCTTGATGAGGTTGAATGTCTTGCCAACATCTCAGCAAGTCGATGATGTTAGGTCAGGTGCCAGACTGTTGGTGTCCCTTTTGTCAAGCTGATGGACTACGTCTGGCACCATCAACTATTCTGAGGATGTTTAGTCAGCTCATTACAGGACTTCCTGCTAACAGTGTATAAAACACAGCTCAAACAAAGGTGCAGCTTAGGGGATCTCTCAGGAACGGCAGACCAGGTTTGTTAAGGTGGACCCGCTGGCAGAAGCCCAATGCCCGTGTCGGAAGAAGGAGCGAAGTCTGCAGAAGGCAAGATCCGCGGGGTCCAAGAGGGTGGGGGCCGTGAGGACCGCGAGAGGCGAGAGGCTAAGGCGCGAGCTCTACCCAGACTGGAAGCGGGTAATATATCTCCAGTTTCCATTCTGTAAACTGCTGCTTAAATACTGAGTGTATTAAACCGTTCTTTGTAATAAAGTACGCGCCACCGTAACCAATTGGGGTCGACTCAAATCTTTTGGAACTGGGAGGTGAGTAACGGAGCAGGGGCTCCCTAAGACCGTATATATATTCCCAATCGCCAGCGGAGAGAGGAATTTCAGACCAGTGTGTTAAACCATTCCATGTTGGTATCCCTCAGCCTGATCCAAGCCTCATTGCTAGTCAGTAGATTCATTGACAAGTTCTGGAGTGTTTCAGCTTGTTGTGATAATCATCGTGTACAACACACCTACTTGTGGTGAGAATCAGTTGATGACTTTGTTAGTGACGAGCCTACATCATGCCAATTTTCCGTTACATTTATAGTAACAACATTTCAAAATACTGGAGGAGTCAGACAGTGAAGAAGTGTTTGTATTTTGACTGCAATGCTGTCAGAATGTGGTAACAGAACAAAGTGAGATCGCCTCGCAGGACAGGACTGTAAGATTTATCACTAAAGGAACTTTCTCAGAAACTGTGCGACTTTAGAAAAGCCAAAGTATTTTTAGTAAAGTCAGACCACTTTGATTTGAAATACTTTCCCAATGTTATTCAGCTTTGGGTGTTTTCAGGATATCCATTTTAAGATCAGCTCCGGAGATGGTTTTCCCTAAACTCCTAACGCTGAATATTATAAACTTGGACTAGACAAAATCCAAGATTAGGTTGGGTGTTAGAATCGTTCACCTGTGACCCAGGCTCGGATCTAGCCCAGGCTGGTAGGATGGATGGCTCCTCCATTGGCTGGTTGTAAGAGGCTGGATTGAAATGATTCTGGGAGAGTAACAACTCAGTTCCTGGTGTTTCCAGCATAAAAACCACCTCATATTTTGATATTTATTGCCCATCCCTAGTTGCCCTTGAGAAGATGGTGGGCCGTCTTCTTGAACCGCTGCAGTCCATGTGGTGAAGGTTCTCCCACAGTGCTGCTTGGAAGGGAGTTCCAGGATTTTGACCCAGTGACGATGAAGGAACGGCGATATATTTCCAAGTCGGGATGATGCGTGACTTGGAGGGGAACGTGCAGGTGGTGGTGTTCCCATGCACCTGCTGCCCTTGTCCTTCTGGGAGATTCACTGCAGTCAACTTCCAATTCACTGAAATCTAACTCCCAGTCCTGCGGTCACTGTGTTGTCACTCTGATATCACAGCTGTTTTCTAAGAATCCTCTCAGTTGGATCAATGTAACTTTGAGGGAAGGTTCCATTGAAGAACGGAAGCTGGGGGAGAAAACCTGTCAATAGGACCGAGATTCTTCCTACTCACCTCCAGACTGCTCTGTAAGCCGAGGCCCTAATGGGTAGGGAGGTCCTGGCTGGTCAAGTAGCAGCAAGCTTACCAGAACCCTGAGAAGCTGGCTAGTTTTAGCCAAATAAACTTATGCAGTCTCCCTGCAGGGTCTTAGGGGATCCATAAACCTTGGCTTTGCCAGCCTCTGCTCTCTGGACTGAAGTAAGTTTTTACATAGAATTACATCGAATGTACAAAACAGAAACAGGCCATTCGGCCCAACTGGTCTATGCCGGTGTTTATGCTCCAGGCTGGCCTCCTCCCACCCCTTTTCATCTCATCGTATCAGCATATCCTTCTATTCCTTTCTCCCTCATGTGCTTATCAAGCTTCCCCTTAAATGCATCTATGCTATTCGCCTCATCTACTCCATGTGGTAGCGAGTTCCACATTCTCACCACTCTCCACTTTCTGGAGAAAAGAGCCCCAGCCTGTTCAATCTTTCCTGATAGTTAGAACCTCTCAATTCTGGTATCTTCCTTGTAAATCTTTTTTGCACCTTCTCCAGTGCCTTGATATCCTTTTTATAAAACGGAGACCAGAACTGTTCACAGTACTCTATGAGGAGTGGGCGTATATGCCCTATCATAGAATCATAGAAAGGTTACAGCATGGAAGGAGGCCATTCGGCCCATCGAGTCCGTGCCGGCTCTATGCAAGTGCAATCCAGCTAGTGCCACTCCCCCGCCCTATCCCCGTAGTCCTGCAAATTTTTCCCTTCAAGTACTTATCCAGTTCCCTTTTGAAGGCCATGATTGAATCTGCCTCCACCACCCCCTCGGGCAGTGCATTCCAGGTCCTAACCACTCGCTGTGTAAAAAGGTTTTTCCTCATGTCACTTTTGGTTCTTTTGCCAATCACCGTAAATCTATGTCCTTTGGTTCTTGACCCTTCCACCAATGGGAACAGTTTCTCTCTATCTACTCTGTCTGGACCCTTCATGATTTTGAACACCTCTATCAAATCTCCTCGCAACCTTCTCTGTTCCAAGGAGAACAACCCCAGCTTCTCCAGTCTATCCACATAACTAAAGTCCCTCATCCCTGGAACCATTCTAGTAAATCTTTTCTGCACCCTCTCTAAGGCCTTCTCATCCTTCCTAAAGTG
This sequence comes from Heptranchias perlo, assembly GCF_035084215.1. NCBI lineage: Eukaryota > Metazoa > Chordata > Chondrichthyes > Hexanchiformes > Hexanchidae > Heptranchias > Heptranchias perlo. The sequence goes on along the minus strand of NC_090350.1, from coordinate 42,542,459 downwards.
TGATGCCCAGAACTGGACACAATACTCCAGATGTGACCAAACCAGTGTTTTATAAAGTTCATCATGACTTCCTTGCTTTTGTACTCTATGCCTTTATTTACAAAGCCCAGGAGCCTGTATGCTTTTTAATCCGCTTTCTCAAGCTGCTCTGCCACCTTCAATGATTTGTGCACATATAACCCCAGATCTCTCTGTTTCCTGTACCCCTTTTAGAGTTGCACCCTTTAGTTTATTTTGCCTCTCCTTGTCCTTCCTACCGAAATGTATCACTTCGCACTTTTCTGCGTTAAATTTCATCTGCCATGTGTCTGCCCATTCCACCAGCCTGTCTATATCCTCTTGAAGTCTATCACTATCCTCCTCACTGTTCACTACACTTCCAAGTTTTGTGTCATCTGCAAATTTGGAAATCGTGCCCTGTACACCCAAGTCCAAGTTATTAATATAAATCAAGAAAAGCAGTGGTCCTAGTACTGAACCCTGGGGGACACCACTGTACACCTCCTCCAGTCCGAAAAACAACTGTTCACCACTACTCTCTGTTTCCTGTTACTTAGCTAATTCTGTATCCATGCTGCTACTGCCCCTTTTATTCCATTGGCTTCAATCTTGATGACAAGCCTATTATGCGGCATTTTATCAAACGCCTTTTGAAAGTCCATATACACCACATCAACCATATTGCCCTCATCTATCCTCTCTGTTACCTCATCAAAAAACTCTACCAAGTTAGTTAAATACAATTTGCCTTTAACAAATCCGTGCTGGCTTTCCCTAATCAATCCACACTCGTCCATGTGACTGTTAATTCTGTCCCGGATTATTGTTTCTAAAAGTTCCCCACCATCGAGGTTAAACTGACTGGCCTGTAGTTGCTGGGTTTATCCTTACACCCTTTTTTGAACAAGGGTGTAACATTTGCAATTCTCCAGTTCTCTGGCACCACCCCCATATCTAAGGATGTTTGGAAGATTATGGCCAGTACCTCCGCAATTTGTACCCTTACTTCCCTCAGCAACCTAGGATGCATCCCATCCAGACCGGGCGACTTATCTACTTTAAGTACAATTAACCTTTCTAGTACCTCTTCTTTATCAATTTTTAGCCCATCCAGTATCTCAAATACATCTTCCTTTACTGAGACTCTGGCAACATCTTCTTCCTTGGTAAAGACAGATGCAAAATACTCATTTAGTACCTCAGCCATGCCCTCTGCCTCCATGAGTAGATCTCCTTTTTGGTCCCTGATTGGCCCGACCCTTCCTCTTACTACCTGTTTACTGTTTACATGCCTGTAGAAGACTTTTGGATTCCCTTTTACATTAGCCGCCAGTCTATTCTCACACTCTCTCTTTGCCCCTCTTATTTCCTTTTTCACTTCCCCTCTGAACTTTCTATATTCAGCCTGGTTCTCACTTGTATTATCAACCTGACATCTGTCATATGCCCCTTTTTTCTGCTTCATCTTACTCACTATCTCTTTTATCATCCAGGGAGCTCTGGCTTTAGTTGCCCTACCTTTCTTCCTTGTGGGAATGTACCTAGCCTGCACCTGAACCATCTCCTCCTTAAAGGCCGCCCACTGTTCAATTACAATTTTGTCTGCTAATCTTTGATTCCAATTTACCCGGGCCAGATCTGTTCTCATCCCACTGAAATTGGCCCTCCTCTAATTGAGTATTTCTACATTAGAGTGGTCCGTGTCCTTTTCCATAGCTATTCTAAACCTTATGATACTATGATCGCTGCTCCCTAAATGTTCCCCCACTGACACTTGCTCCACTTGGCCCGCCTCATTCCCCAGAGCCAGATCCAGCAATGCCTCCTTCCTCATTGGGCCGGAATCGTACTGGTCAAGAAAGTTCTGCTGAACACACTGCAGGAATTCCTCCCCATCTTTGCCCCTTATATATATCAGGTAAACAGAAACTCTTTTTGTCTCCATAGTTTGGTCAGAAGACCCTCAAACAAACATGGTGATGGATTTCAGAGTGGGTCCCACACACTGCTCCCAATAAATAAATTCTCAGATTGTGCTCCAAATTTTCATGTGGGCTAAATGTTTTTCCCTGTACTTTTCCCATTGGTCTCAGTGTGTCACATTGGAGTCAATGCCTTTTTCATGTGGATGGCCTTGTTGAGACAAACTCTTAGAATCATAGAATCTTACAGCACAGAAGGAGGCCGTTCAGCCCGTCGTGCCTGTGCCGGCTCTGTGAAAGAGCTGTCCAATTTAGTCCCACGCCCCAACTTTTTCCCCATAATCCTGCAAATTAATCCTCTTTAAATTCATGTCCAATTGCCTTTTGAAAGTTCCTGTGGAATCTGCTTCCATCACCCTTTCAGGCAGTGCCTTCCAGATTTTAACAACCCTCTTAGTATTATAGTACATTGCAGCACAGAAGGAGGCCATTCGGCCCATCCTGCCTGTGCCGGCCCTTTGCAAGAGAGATTCAGTCTCATTCCCCTGCCCTTTCCCCATAGCCCTGTAAATGGTTTCCCTTCAATATTTATTCAATTCCCTTTTGAAAATTATTATTGAATCTGCTTCCACCGCCCTTTCAGGCAGCGCATTCCAGATTGTAACAACTCTCTGGGTAAAAAAATGTTTTCTCATGTCGCCTTTGGTTCTTTTGCCAATCACCTTAATTCTGTGTCCTCTGGTTACCGACCCTTCTGCCACTGGGAACAGTTTCTCCTTATTTACTCTATCAAAACCCTTCATGATTTTGAACACCTCTATCAAATCTCCCCTTAACCTTTTCTGTTCTAAGGAGAACAACCCCAGCTTCTCCAGTCTCTCCACACAACTGAAGTCCCTCATCCCTGGGACCAGTCTAGTAAATCTCTATGTTGAATTTCATGGGCATGGACATTTGAAAAGGGCTGTTTTTACCCAGTTGCCTCATTGGCGGATAATCCTGTATCAGAACATGAAGACCCGTTAGCTTTTCATCAACTTGAAATGTGTGCAAATTAATGGAAACATTCATTTAAACTTTAAAGCCCTGATTTTACCAAAATGGCAAAAGTGACCTTGAGCTGGCATGTGGCACAGGTTTACCCGCCCAGTGGTTCTGGGGATGGACTGAGAGTTCTCCCAACAACCCTCTGTGTGAAAACATTTCTTATTTCCCCTCTAGTTCTTATGCCAATTATCTTAAATTTATGACCTTGAGTTACTGACCCACTTTCCAGAGGAAACAGTTTCTCCCTATTTATATTTCTAAAAGATTTTTGGGTTCCCTTTTATATTACCCGCTAATTTTTTCTCATAATCTCTCTTTGCCCTTCTTATATCCTTTTTCAATTTCCCCCTTGCACTCTCTGTATCCTGCCTGGGTTTTCGACTGTATTCTTTACCTGACATTTGGCGTAATTCAGGAAGTTTTCTGCTGGATCTGCACCGACTTTGAAAAAGCCGTCGAAATAATAAAATGATTGGCTGTATTTTCCGAATTATCTGATTAAAGTTTTAAATTTTCCAAATCTTCTGATTGTGTCAGACTGTCCCTTTAAAGTAAAGAATCCCTGCCTCCCGGTGAGTGACCAGCATCAGGCGGGGTAGGAGAGCTAGCCCTCAATATAACGCAACGGCTCATGCGCCACACACTATCCCTCCATGTTATATATTCCTGGTGATTCGTGCTCCAGTATATCACAGCATTGTAACACGTTTATAACAAAACACAGAACAGAAAGGAAAGAACTTGCATTTATATAGCGCCTTTCACGACCTCAGGACATGCCAAAGTGCTTTACAGCCAATGAAGTATTTTTGCAGTGTAGTCACTGTTGTGATGTAGGAAATGCAGCAGCCAATTTGCACAAAGCAAGATCCCACAAACAGCAATGTGATAATGACCAGATCATCTGTTTTAATGATGCTGGTTGAGGGATAAATATTTGCCAGGACACTGAGGAGAATTCCTCTGCTCTTCTTCAAAATAGCACCGTGGGATTTTTACATCCACCTGAGAGGGCAGATAGAGCCTCAGTTTAATGTTTCATCCAAAAGATGGCACCTCTAGCAGGGCAGCACTCCCTTACTACTGTACTGTTGGCCTGGATCAAGGGCTCAGGTCTCTGGAGTGGGGCTTGAACCCACAACCTTCTGACTTAGAGGTAAGAGTGTTACCCACTGAGCCACAGCTGACATCAACAGCAACAACACCTTGCATTTATATAGCACCTTTAACATAGTAAAACGTCCCAAGGTGCTTCACTGGAGCAATTATCAAACAAAATTTGACACCAAGCCACACAAGGTGATATTAGGACAGGTGACCAAAAGCTTGGTCAAAGAGGTAGGTTTTAAGGAGCATCTTAAAGGAGAAGAGAGAGGTGGAGAGGTTTAGGGAGGGAATTCCAGAGCTTAGGGCCCAGGAAGCTGAAGGCACGGCCGCCAATGGTGGAGCGATTAAAATCAGGGATGCGCAGGAGGCCAGAATTGGAGGAGCGCAGAGATCTCAGAGGGTTGTAGGGCTGGAGGAGGTTACAGAGATAGGGAGGGGCGAGGCCACGGAGGGTTTTGAAAACAAAGATGAGAATTTTAAAATCGAGGCGTTGCTGGACTGGGAGCCAATGTAGGTCAGCGAGCACAGGGGGTGATGGGTGAACGGGACATGGTGCAAATTAAGAAAAGGACTGCAGAGTTTTGGATGAGCTCAAGTTTATGGAGGGCGGAAGGTGGGAGGCCGGTCAGGAGAGCATTGGAATAGTCGAGTCTGGAGGTAACAAAGTGTATGAAGCACCAGATCTGATGGCAAGGCTACATTTATTGCTGATCCCCAGCTGTCTTCAGAAGGTAGTTGCCTAGTGAAAGTGGTGGAGGGCTTTCTTCTTGCTTGCTAGCACTTATCTTTAAAGCTGAGACACTTGCTGGGCCACTGCAAAGGAGATTAAGTCAACCTATATAATGGGGGGGGCTAAATAATCACTTTTTCTGGTGAATTGGGATTCGAACACATGATCTCTGGGCTGTTAGTCCAGTATGACAACCACACCCATTCACAAAGTGTTTCTCTTTTGCTTCCATGAGACTCACTTAGAGTAAAAAATATGTAATTAAGAGATTGGTACAAAGTAACGGGAAATAGAGGCAGCCCAGACCAGACCAAATGAATAATTGTGATTCAAACTCTTGCACAGCATGTCTGAAATGGGCAGGAACATGTGTCTGGTATATCAGACTGTATGTGGGGTAATTTCCTCTTTCTCGTGGCATAAATGAAGTACTTTTCATGGCTGAAACAAGCACTGATTCATGTGACACAGCTGAGTTGCTATTAAATGCCCCACCTTCTATTATACTGATTGGGGATTAACCCCAACCATTTCCTAATCACGGGTAAGAAAGACGAGACTTGCACTTACTCAACACTTTATCATATCTCTCAGAAACATCCCAAAGTACATCAAAGAAAATAAATTGTTAAGTGGGCAAATCCCGCATCCGATTTGTGTATAGCACGATCCCACAAACAGCAGTGAGGTGAATGACCAGTTGACCTGTTTCAGATGCCATTGGTTGAAGGAGGAATGTTGGCCAGGACACTGGGAGAACTCCTTATTAATCTTCCAACAGTGCCATGGGATCTTCAACACCCAATGAACCATCTGAGCAGGTGGAGGGAGCCTTCTTTTAACATCTCATGAGAAGGAAGGCACCTCCAGCAACGTAGCAGGTCCCACCAATTGAGCCAAGCCGCCACAATATTTATTGGGGGTGATATGATCTGGATGTAAAGAAGATGGTGGCTATCTAGTGCCACAGAAGTTAGAATGTTATCCTTTCAATTGTGAGGAGAGGGGATACTCAGCCAGGCTTCCAATCCCCTCATTGTGTCATCTAACTAACTCCATATTGGTATCAGCCTTGGCTCAGTGGGTAGCACTCTCTCCTCTAAGTCAGAAAGATGTGGGTTCATAGTCCCACTCCAGAGACTTGAGCACAAAATCTAGGCTGACACTCCATTGCAGTACTGAGGGAATGCTGCACTATCGGAAGTGCCATCTCTTGAGACCTTAAACTAAGGCCCCATCTGCCTGCTCAGGTGGACATAAAATATCGCATAGGATTATTTCAAAGAAGAGCAGAGGAGTTCTCCCCAGCATCATAGCCAATATTTTTCCCTCAACCAACATCACTAAAAACAGATGATCTGGTCATTTATCACATTTTGCTGTTTGTGGGACCTTGCTGTGCGCAACTTGGCTGCTGCGTTTCCTACATTACAACAGTGACTATGCTTCAAAGGTACATAATTGGCTGTGAAGCTCTTTGGGACATCCTGAGGTCATGAAAAGGTGCTGTATAAATACAAGTCTTCCTTTCTAGAATGAGTCTAAGATTTTCGCCTCCACTACGTTTACCCAGAGATCCATGTGTTGATTGCTCTTTATCTGAAGAAGTTTATCCTGATATGTGGCCCACACTTGCCCCCAAATTAGCCCTTATCCTCTTGTTCTAGTGCCTTTACATATCTTAACGTAGTGCTCCCAATTCATCTTGGGACAGATTTCACACATTAGCCCAGACGACCATCAAGATCAATATAAATCTTAGTGATATTGGAGGCATCAGGACCTTCTTGAGAGGGACTTTTATTTTGGTCCTTCTGACCACTAGATGCAGGAAGTGGCAAATATAAGATCAGGGGCAGCAATACCAATGTTGGATCCATGACTTTGGATCTGACCGTTGGGTAGGTGAGGGGAGTCGATGAAGAGAGGAGGCCATTGCGGCCAGAAATTAACTTTTATCATCAGAGGCCTGGAAGGACTATCCAGTGACATCGGCCAAAGTTGGGATCTGAACTTTATAACCTCACGATTCACTGTTAAAAGTTCTATTAAAGCTGTATATAGAACTCAGAGAAACTGTGCCCTGGACACCTTTGTGTGAAGTTAGCCACCCTTGTTGAATCTGCTTCCAGTGGAAACTTTTCAAAAGTAGGAACAGTGATTTGAGCCACGTTAGTCCATCCGTTGGGATGTACCCTAGGGCAGGTCCTAACTCCAGTCTCACATGAGCCCCTTACCAGGGAGGAGTAGCTGAGGGGGTTTCCTGTTGCCTTCCTCACGGTTTTTATCTTTGGAGGACCTTCTCCTAGAAAAAAAGAAAGAACTTACATTTCTACAGCACTTTTCATGAGCTCAGGACGTCCCAAAGTGCTTTACAACCAATGAAGTACTTTTTGAAGCGTAGTCACTGTTCTAATGTAGGAAACACAGCAGCCAATTTGTGCACAGCAAGATCCCACAAATAGCAATGAGATAATGACTAACTAATCTGTTTAAATGATGCTGGTTGAGGGATAAATATTGGCCACAACACCAGAGAGAACTCCTCTGCTCTTTGAAATAGACCCATGGGACCTTTGATATCCAGCCTGAGATGGCAGACAGGGCCTTGGTTTAATGTCTCATCTGAAAAACGGCATCTCCAACAGTGCAGCACTCCCTCAGTACTGCACCGGGAGTGTCAGCCTAGATTAAATGATCAAGTCTCTAGACTAGGACTTGAACCCACAACCTTGTGACTTAGAGGCAAGCGTGCTACCCACTGAACTAAGGCTGACATCTAAGGGAACACCTAATGCCCTCTTAGGTGGGCTGCTACCCAAGGCTAAAGAGTCCCACCTACCCTTTACAATGGTGGGGTCACTGGCACCAATCGGACACAAGACAGAAGACTTGCCTGAGCAAAGAATAGTTCAGTCAGTATGAGTCACCGTACAAAGTCTAACAGACCGAGCATTCACTTGAGTGTCTCACACACAACGATCATCTTCAATTATCCCCAATACCTTGGCCAAATAAAGCATCACCTCCACCGGGTCCAACCACACATCAGTTGTCCACAGAAACCTTTACCTGCCTCATACCTTAAAAGGACACTATTCAGTTTCAATCAACCCGACTTTATCAATCCTTCTGATGTGAAGTGCAGCTGTGATTAGTGTGTTTTGTCTCTGTGCTTCCCCTCCGTGAAATTCTAACGTATGTGTCTAACACAAATAGATATATTGATATACATAGTTATACATATATTCATATGGCTTTATATATCCATACAGACACATATTAGAATATACATACGTGTACTCAAACATGCACCTGCATATGTATTATTTATAAAGAAAGCTGAGGTGGGTGTGAGCTATCTTTCAGATGTGGGCTATGAGGTGTAATGTGGAGGATGCAGTAACACTCCTAATAAAAACCACATTAGCTGTTGCTCATGTGTCACCTCGCAATGAGTCAGTTCCTGTGCTGTCCTCTCTTGATAACACAAGCAAGGCAGACACAAGGGGCAAGTTACTTCTTCTCAACATCGCCAGGAAGCAACATCCTCCTTCAGTCCCAGAAATGCACAGGGCGTGACAAATAAGGTCGGTGAGCTGCAGGCACAAGTTGCCACATGGGGTTATGATATGGTGGCGATAACGGAGACCTGGCTCGGGTTAGATACAGAGTAAAGCTCCCTCTACACTGTCCCATCAGACACTCCCAGGGCAGGTGCAGCACGGGTTAGATACAGAGTAAAGCTCCCTCTACACTGTCCCATCAAACACTCCCAGGGCAGGTGCAGCACGGGTTAGATACAGAGTAAAGCTCCCTCTACACTGTCCCATCAAACACTCCCAGGGCAGGTGCAGCACAGATTAGATACAGAGTAAAGCTTCCAATTCATATAGAGCATGTGTTAAGTACAGTGTAGAAACCCTTCAGACTGCCCTAACATTTTGCCTCTGGTTCGACCTCAGGTGAGATCCCCTGTGTAACATTTTGAGTGCCCATTTCAGCAATTATCATGACGTCTTTCAGTTTAGTTGAGTTATGCACATTTCCCTGCTGTGGACATGTGTACTTGTTACCGGGATTGAGACTGCCCCAATCTTCTTTCACTGAGGATCACTCCAGCCAGTCGAGGAATGAAACTTTTCTCCTATGAGTCCAAAGTGATGGTATTAAAGAAAGAAAGAACGTGCATTTATATAGCGCCTTTCACGACCTCAGGACATCCCAAAGCTCTTTACAGCCAATGAAGTACTTTTGAAGTGTTGTCACTGTTGTAATGTATGAAACGTGGCAGCCAATTTGTGCACAGCAAGATCCCACAAACAGCAATGTGATAATGACCAGATCACTGTTTCAGTGATGTTGGTTGAGGGATAAATATTGGCCTCGACACCGGAGAGAACTCCCCTGCTTTTCTTTGAAATACTGCCATGGGATCTTTTATGTCCACCTGAGAGGGCAGACGGGGCCTTGGTTTAACATTTCATCCGAAAGGCGGCATCTCCAACACTGCAGCACTCCCTCAGTACTGGCACTGGGAGTGTCAGCCTGGATTATGTGCTCAAGTCTCTGGAGTTAAGACTGATTCAGCCATCCAGCTGTTTGTAACACTGAGCAGTCTGAGGGAAAGTGACCCTTGGAGTTTGGCTGTAGCAATATCTGACAATGTCCTGCCTTGTAGGTGGTGCCAGGCCTGACTCTGCCACACACAGAGACCACACGAGACTAGGCCCTCGCAGTAATTGCACTTCCTGTTAACCAGTGGCTCCCTCGGGACACCGGAATTAAAACGCTCTAGTTGATAAGTGCCGGGTTCAACTGATGTGTTGACTAACCTTACACTGAAACCCTATACGACAAAACATCCCTCGCACTCCAAGCTCTCCGAACCTGTCTGCTCAGGCTCCTGTAAGCTGAGGGGTAAATACCATCTCAGCTTCACAGTATCGAGTGTCAGCACTGGATTTATGCAACATTTTTGTGTCAATAACTTGTCACTTGGGAATAACACCACTTATATTTAAAAAAACAATTTGCTGTTGCCTTATTAACTCGTCAAGTGCTGCAGAGAATTTTCATCACTACATATTTAGAACATTCTGCTCTGTCTATCTGCTTCAACTCCACCCTCAAACTTAGACCTCACACTAATCCTGCCCACACAGGCAAGTGACGTGCCAATCATAGCAACAGATGGGCCTGCTACCCTGAGCAATCCCAGGGCAGGTACAGCACGGGTTAGATACAGAGTAAAGCTCCCTCTACAGTGTCCCATCAAACACTCCCGGGGCAGGTACAGCACGGGTTAGGTACAGAGTAAAGCTCCCTCTACACTGTCCCATCGAACACTCCCAGGGCAGGTACAGCACGGGTTAGATACAGAGTAAAGCTCCCTCTACACTGTCCCATCAGACACTCCCAGGGCAGGTACAGGGTTAGATACAGAGTAAAGCTCCCTCTACACTGTCCCATCAAACACTCCCAGGGCAGGTACAGCACAGGTTAGATACAGAGTAAAGCTCCCTCTACACTGTCCCATCAAACATCAGGTGTGACAGCATGGGTTAGTGTGAAGTAATATACTTCGCCTCAGTATCGCTGGTAGACATGTCTTTAGCTTGAACGTTTCTCTCTTAATCTCCTTCCTTAAATCTCTCTGCCATCCGCATGTCCCTTTACCTTTAAAAACCTCCTCACAACATGTTTTTGACCAGGCTTTTGACCATCCCTCTTGTGCGCTCTCTCTCTCTCTGCTCAGCTTTGCTTTCCCTCAGTTACCTCAATTGGCGAAGTGCCTAGGGACGTTTTTTCACATTAAAGGAGCTTTAAAGATGCAAGTTACTGTGGTGGACTTTACTCTAAGTTCAGAAGTGCACCCTTGCTCCACCCGAGTGACATTTCCCACTCTGACCTGTATAGCGATTTTGGTGCCAAATGACATGGTGCTGTGGGAGCACATCCAGTGGGTGCGGAATGGGTAAAATGCCTGGAATTCCCCTTCAGCACGCCTTCAAATGGAATCTTGCCGAAAGCCAAGTTCTACCCTGTTTCTTTTAACTCTTTTTAAAGACTTGTATCTTGTCAGTTATTGCTATTTATTGTTCTATTGTCACTTTACTGCAGAAATGTTTATTCGTGAAATATTTTTGAAATTTGTCAAGATAACAGTTTCCCACCTTTTCTGGCAGATAGCCTCCATCAGTCTACTTCACTTTATGTTGGTATCCAGCTAACATTCAATTGAACCAAAACAATCCCTAATTACTTCACCTGCAAACCCTGGTGAAAGGCGACCCATATTGTGGGAGAGGTTGCTAAGGGTAGGGGAGAAGATGGAGTGACACCAAGTTTTGTTTTAATAGCACCGACTGTCGGAGGAAGGGAGGACTGAGGGAGGTGAGGAGTTCTACAGGTTAGAAGTCCTGGGATAGAATGAGTAAGAGACAATGAATTTTGGTTTCCTCAAAATAAGGATAGCAGGGAGTAGACAAGGGTGTAACGGTGAGTATTCTAAGGTTTGGAAGGACAAGAGAGGAGAGTTTGGAGGGACATTGACCGTCACAATGTCTATGAGACATGAAAGAGACAAGAAAGGGAAAAATGTGTAATGCTGTCTACAATTAGTTACTGTAAGTGTCACTGACTGAAGTTTTTAAAAACAGTAGACCAGGTACAGTAGGAGGGACTAGAGCAGGTCAGGCTATGGAGGACCTGTTGTATGAGAGATTGGACACTGTTTTGGTAATGGAGGAACTCGTTTTTAAGCATTTACAACAGAACACAAAGAGCCCATTGGTGGGTGAAGCATGTGTCTTTCATAGACTATGTGGAGGCTGTCGTATCATGAATTCTACCTGCTGATAGCTTGAGGGGAAGTACTGAGGCCCCTTCCCAAATACAACACCGCAATCTCTACCCGATCTTACAGCCTAAATGACTCAACCATCTGCAATTGCTTTCCACCAATCAGTTCAACATGATTCCAATAGCTGAGACCAAAGCGGTCTATGGGGTACGTCATCAGCTCCACCCAAACTCCTTCATCACCAGACCAAGGATACTGGAATCATTTGATAAACATGATGGTGTAATGGGAAAATGGTAGGTTTGATATTCTGGACTGATGACATTAAATAGACTAAAGGGCCTTCTTAATCTCAACCGATCCTGAAATCCCTGTGCCTATCCTTATCTCTGATGTGGAGATGCCGGTGATGGACTGGGGTGGACAAATGTAAGGAGTCTTACAACACCAGGTTATAGTCCTATTAAACTGTTGGACTATAACCTGGTATTGTAAGACTCCTTACATTTATCCTTATCTCAGCAACCTTTACATGAACATACAAACAATGACAAACAGGAAAAGACACTCTGGTCATTTCAGCCTGTCCCAGACAATCGTGATACCTTAAGTATTACAATCTATACATTCCCCACCCCACCCAAAACCATGCGATCTCCTGGGAGAGGTGAGAAACCAGATTAAAAACCCAGGCCATATTGGGGGGGAAAAATCTGGGAAATTCCTCTCCAACCTATTTGGTGATCGAAACTAGTCCAGGAGATCACTCTGGCCCAGATAATTCCATGCATTGCATAACCGTCCTTTTGTAGGAAGTGATCTCTGCCCCAGTCAGAAATAGGTCCAGCTCTTGGTTCAACAAATTATGTGGCTCGGTGTCAAATTTTGTTTGATAATCGCTCCTGTGAAGCGCCTTGGGATGTTTTAATATGTTAAAGGCGCTATATAAATGCAAGTTGTTGTAGTTGTAAGGACCCAGCTTACAAACACCTCCCCGAGCATCACCCCAACTGCTGCTCGGGTCTGGTGCCCCTGGAGAAGGATCTTGGGACACTTCATTACATTAAGGCTCCATATAACTAGAAGCTCAGTTGTTTAAGCGGCTGGCTGACTGTAGTTCCAGAATTTCCTTAATTGTTAATAAAAAAATTGGCACACTCTTTTCAATATATCCCGGTCCCCCCCGCAAGAAAAAGAGAATTAATGAAAAGGCAAAAGAGCCAGATCGTGATATAAATTTTGTAAACCAGCTTCAGAAAGTGTTGGGTTTTGAGCATATTGTTTTGGCGGTTTGGTGTGAGGCATTGGGTGGGTGTTTGCCTTTGATTTTATTTTCTTCAGATCAGCGATAAATGCTTGAAAAGTACATTGAAAAGTGAGCTACCCGTTCACAACAGGCTCTCACATAACAGCACGAGGGTGAACCCCTTTCTATCTGACAGCAGAATCTCTCTTAAAAATATTGTGGTTTTAACATGAAGCCGAGCAGACTGGGATCTCAACTGGCATGGGACGATCCTCTGCTCTTTGATGTTTAAATATCAGTTGGCATCCCATCAAGGTTTTGAACCAACAGGTCGATTCTAGGCAGGGCCTGGTGGTAAAGACACTCTTTTGAGCTGTGCTTCATCTATCTGAATTTAAAATAAAATTGCTGGACTATAACTTGGTGTTGTAAAATTGTTTACAATTGTCAACCCCAGTCCATCACCGGCATCTCCACATCATCTATCTGAGGTCTAGATGTGAGAAAACCAGCACAACACTTGCAAACAGCAGATGCCTACAGCTGTCGGAGCCTCTCCAGTTAAACACTCCAGTATCCCGCCTAAGTGTCTGAGCCCACAGGTACCAACCGGCTCGTCTGACATTAGGGGCATCACACTCGGGCCTGATCCTGTCCTCGCACAATATCCACACACCGAGCCCCGTCCAGCACTGAGCTCCGCTGCCCGCTACTTGCAATGGTCATGGTGCAGGTCTCGCCTTCGAACCTGAGAGGGTGCAATGCTGCATTGCCCCTGCCAACGCCGAGCAGTGTTCGATTTTTTCCAAAACCTTTATTGGACATTTAATGTTAAAGGGCAGACCCTTCGCACCATGACGTTTCAGATCTCAATCTGCTCAACCTCATGCTAAAGACACATTTTCAGAGGTCACATGGATGCTATAATAGGAACAGGAGGAGGCCATTCAGTCCCTCGAGCCTGCTCCGACATTCAATTAGATCATGGCTGATCTGTACCTCAACTCCATTTACCCGCCTTTGCTCCATATCCCTCGATACCCTCACCCAACAGAAATCTATTGATCTCAGCCTTGAAAACTCTAACTGGCCCCCAGCATCCACAGCCTTTTGCAGGGAGCGGGTTCCAGGTTTCGACTGCACCTTATGTGAAAAAGAGCTTCCTGATTTCACTCTTAAATGGCCCAGCTCTAATTTTGAGATTGTCCCACCCTCACGTCATAAGCAGGACTTCCACCCGCCATGTTCCCCCACCGATGATGCTGACCCAAATCCTGGGGGCTTCTGCCCCGCTGAGGCACCCGAATGTTAGAGCAATACGAGGCCATTCCAAAAGGGATTGGTTGAGGCCTGAATCTGGCCGGAGGAGCGAAAGAGAGAGAGAGAAAAAAAGAAATAAAGAAAAAGAAAGAAAAAAAGGAAAAGAAAGAAAGGAAAAGAGAAAGACAGATTTGCATTTCTATAGTGCCTTACACGACCTCAGGATGTCCCAAAGTGCTTCACAGCCAATGATGTACTTTTTGAGTGTAGTCACTATTGTAATGTAGGAAACGTGGCAGCCAATTTGTGCACAGCAAGATCCCACAAACAGCAATGAGATAATGACCAGATAATCTGTTTTTAGGCATTGTTTGAGGGATAAATATTGACCAGGACACCAGGGAGAATGACCCTGTTCACCTTCAATGTAGTGCCGTGGGATCTTTTACTGCCACCCAACAGGGCAGATGGGGCCTTAACGTCTCATCCAAAAGTCGGCACCTCCGACAGTGCAGCACTCCCTCGGTACTGCACTGGGAGTGTCAGCCTGGATTATGTGTTCAAGTCCCTGGTCTTAAAAGAGGTCAGGCATTTATATGATTTACTGAGGTGATGTATGATGTATGCCCCCCCTCAACAGTAATCTGCCAGTCTGGGATCCTCTGCGATTGATGGCCATTTGCCTTTGCTGTTTCAGGCTCCACCTTTGGTCTGGAACGGGAGCTGACACCTGCTCTGGGCCAGGCCTATCATGGGTGCGTCTGACGGGATTCCCGGGGATGCCCCAAGTTACCCTCAGGCACTCCCCAAATTGCCAGGGCAACATAACCGGGCGGGCAGAGGGTTCGCCACCTCCTCCCACCTCAGGATTTCTCGGCAAATTCCCAATGGGGCAGAAATTCGTCGGATTCAGCTTCTGCCCCAAATTACGCTCCCACCCTCCGTGTGGGATTTAAGGCAGATTCTTCTTCCAATTTCTGGACTCTCATCTCATCTCAGGACGGCACTTCTGACAACGCAGCACTCTGTCAGTACTGCACTGGACTGTCAGTCTCAATCAAGCACTCCCTATCTCTGTAACCTCCTCCAGCCCTGCAACCCTCCGAGGTCTCTGCACTCCTCCCATTCTGGCCTCTTGCGCATCCCCGACTTTCATCATCCCACCATTGGTGGCCGTGCCTTCAGCTGTCTTGGCCCTAAGCTCTAGAATTCCCTCCTTAAACCTCTCCACCTCTCTCTCCTCCTTTAAGTCGTTCCTTAAAACCTCTTTGACCAAGCTTTTGGTCACCTGTCCTAATATCTCCTTATGCGGCTCGGTGTAAATTTTTGTCTGATAATCGCTCCTGTGAAGCACCTTGGGACGTTTCACTACGTTAAAGGCGCTATATAAATGCAAGTTGTTGATGTTGTTGTTGTTGGACTCAGAAGCAAGACTGCGACAGACTGAGTCAAACTGATACCTGCAAACTTAACGACACTTCAAGTGAGCAAAAGTTTCAGCAAAGACGTGTAAATGGAGATCAGCCATGATCTAATCGAATGGTGGAACAGGCTCAAGGGGATGTGGGCATCGCTGGCAAGGCTGGCATTTATTACCCATCCCTAGTTGCCTTGGCGATGGGCCTTTTACTTGAACCGCTGTTTGATATTGTGTGGCTCGCTGGGCCACTTCAGAGTCAACCACATCGGTGTGGGACTGGAGTCACTTATAGGCCCAGACTGGGTAAGGACAGCAGGTTTCCTTCCCTAAAGGAAATTAGTGAACCAGTTGGGTTTTTACAGCAATCAGCTTCATGGTCACTTTTACTGATACCAGCTCCTTGATTTATTTTAAACTGAATTCAAATTCTGGTGAGATTTGAACTCACGTCCTCTGGATTAACTAGTCCAGAAACATAACCACTACATTACCGCATGCCACGGTTGAATAGCCTACTCCTCTTCTTATGTCCCTATGTAACTCTGTCAACGGCCTTCACTAATGATATTCAAGGTGGAATGTTCCAGAACATGAGGCACGCACTTCTAGTAACTGCTATGACAATGTGGGGTGGAGTTTAGTTCCAGTAGTTCAGGGAGCGGTCCAAAGTGCCAGTAATGAGCTGTAACAGCTTTCTTTTTTTAACAATAAAATAATGTTTTTGCATCAGAACAAGAGGTTACCAGGATAAGGAAAGGTGATTCAGTCACGAGACTTACCGTTGCAACAGACCATGTCTTTTTAATCACAGAATCATCAGACTGTAGGATGGATACAATTGTCTGAGGTCACCTCAGCTCATCGACTCAAAAAAATAAACACCTGCAGAACTGAGAGGTTATACCTATCAGGAAAGACTGAACAGGCTGGGGCTCTTTTCTCTGGAAAAGAGAAGGGTGAGGGGTGACCTGATAGAGGTCTTTAAAATTATGAAAGGGTTTAATAGGGTAGATGTAGAGATAATATTTCCACTTGTGGGGAGACCGAGTCTAGGGGGCCATAAATATTAGATGGTCACCAATAAATCCAATCGGGAATTCAGGAGAAACTTCTTTACCCAGAGAGTGGTGAGAATGTGGAACTCGCTACCACAAGGAGTAGTTGAGGCAAATAACATCGATGCATTTAAGGGGAAGCTGGATAAACACATGAGGGAGAAAGGAATAGAAGGATGTCGATAGGGTGAGATGAAGAGAAGTGGGAGGAGGCTCTTGTGGAGCATAAACACCAGCATGGACCAGTTGGGCCGAATGGCCTGTTTCTGTGCTGTAAATTCCAACTGAGCCACAGCTAGATGGGTTGCTGCTGTGGGACCCACAAATTCACAGCTTAAAAGGGCTGCGTACCGAGTGCTTGCTGATCAACCATCGATGTCCTCCCTCCAAGAGCGTTCCCCTTTAATGGCTTGCAAGCATTTTTTTTGAAGAAGAGAGTTGCCAAAGGTGACCCCCATTCTTTAGCCTGACTTCCTCAGTGGTTTCTCAGCGTATAAGCCGAGTGGAAGGCGCGATGCTTAGTGGGCTGGGGTTATTTTCTGTTTCATTTCTTTTGCTCTCGCCCGCCAATCAGTCTCATTGTGCACAGGTTGTCTTAACCAGTAACTGTGGTCACAGTCAGGATGAGAATTACAGGCCTCCGTTTCCCAAAAGCCACATGCTCAGCACAAATGAGAAGCAGCAACCCCCCCTCCCCAGCTCCCCCCCACTACCCCCTCCCCCACCCCCGCTCCCCATCCCCCCTGCTCCCCCCACCCCCGCTCCCCATCCCCCCTGCTCCCCCCACCCCCGCTCCCCATCACCCCTGCTCCCCCCACCCCTGCTCCCCCCACCCCCGCTCCCCATCACCCCTTCTCCCCATCACCCCTGCTCCCCATCACCCCTGCTCCCCCCACCCCCGCTCCCCATCACCCCTGCTCCCCATCACCCCTGCTCCCCCCACCCCCGCTCTCCATCACCCCTGCTTCCCCCACCCCTGCACCCACCATAACCCCTCCTCCCCCCTCACGCTCCCCCCATCACCCCTCCTCCCCCCATCACCCCTCCTCCCCCCATCACCCCTCCTCCCCCCTCACGCTCCCCCTCACTTCACTCACAGTCTAACTCATTTGCTTCCTGTGGGGGGTGCTGCCGGTACAGAACACAATGATGTCATGTAGTGATGGGTCTCCGAGCTCCCAGTTGAGTTTGGCTCTTATGACGGCCCCAGTAAGATACCTTTACAGAGATGTTGACCAAATAGACCTAACCACCATTTTACACCACACCACAGCACTGTGGTGTAACAGATACTGCGACTACAATAACACTTCATGGCTTTACAACTCACCAGACAAACCCTGTTAGGACCAAGGTATTTAAACTGACTGTGTACCTTCAATCGAAGAGTTCCAATACGTGGTAAGGTACCGGGTCTTGCAATAGATGAAAGGTTGAGTCAGGAGATCTCTGCTCTAAATTATTCTGTGTTTGTTAAAAATTATTATTCTATTATTTTAAAATTCTCATCCTTGTGTTCAAATCCCTCCATGACCTCGGCCCCTCCCTATCTCTGTAACCTCCTCCAGCCCTGCAACCCTCCGAGATCTCTGCGCTCCTCCAATTCTGGCCTCTTGCACATCCCCAATTTCCTTCGCTCCACCATTGGCGGCCGTGCCTTCAGCTGCCTGGGCCCTAAACTCTGGAATTCCCTCCCTAAACCTCTCCGCCTCTCTCTCCTCCTTGAAGACGTTCCTTAAAACCTACCTCTTTGACCAAGCTTTTGGTCACCTGTCCTAATATCTCCTTATTTGGCTCAGTGTCAAATTTTGTCTGATAATCGGTCCTGTGAAGTGCCTTGGGACGTTTCACCTCATTAAAGGCGCTATATAAATGCAAGTTGTTGTTAACTTGCTCATTTGACGCCAAAGAGTTTCAGATCAAATGGCCAATTTTCAACTCTTGTACCACAGCCTGTTTCAACATCCATTCAAACTCAAAGGTCACAAGAACACAACAGAAACATTTATAGGAGGATTGGCATCTCGTGGCATTGCTCGTTATCAAAAGTTAGAAAACTTAGGAGTTGATTTTAACCCTGAATGGGGTATTTTAACTCCCAGGCTTCATTTAAATGACTCCGATCTACTTCCCACCCTCAATGGACAGGAAGTGTGCACAAAGCTTCCACTGGCAGGGAAAGATTGGGAGGCTCTCTTGGCCGCTCACTGGCTGCAGGCAAGTGGTGGGGAGGGGGGTTTTGAGAGGGTCATATGGAAGGGAAGGGGGTGGGTGGTGTGGGGGTTTGGGGGAGTCTGGGATAGGGGAGGCCGTGACTTTTCTTGTGGCCCCCGGAAGTGTACTCCTGCACCTCCTGCCCCCCCCCACCAAAGGAAAGTTTCACACTGACATTGAAGGGCCTCTTTGTCCTTCCCACCTGCTTCTGCGCTCAAGCCCCGATTAAAATGCCATTGGGGTCCTCGTGATATAATTGGCCCCAATTAGTATTCATGCTGGAGGCTCCCTCCTGATGGGGGAGAACACCTCATCTGTGCCAAAACCAGCGATGTTTAACCTGTCTGGAGTCCACCTTTGAATATGCAGATCGGGATCCAATGACACCAGATACCTGACTGCTATTTTAATCTGAGGCATGTGCAGACCAAGAGGAGCAGGAATGGGCTGGGAGTGGGCCAGGCGAAGCTGGAATGGGCCAAGAGGGGCTGGAGTGGGGCAGGAATGGGCCAGGAGGGGCTGGAGTGGGGCAGGAATGGGACTGGAGGGGCTGGAGTGGGGCAGGAATGGGCTAGGAGTGGGCCAGGCGAAGCAGGAATGGGGCAAGAGGAGCAGGAATGGGCCAGGAATGGGCCGGGAGGGGCTGGAGTGGGCCGGGAGGATCAGGTACGCTCATCCGAGCCACATAATAAAACCTCAGGATGGATACGAAGGCTTCAAGAGTTAAAGTATGCGGACAGGTTGCACAAACTAGGCTTGTATTCTCTTGCGTGTCCAAGGTTAAGGGTTGATATAATCGAGGTTTTTAAAATGACGAAGGGATTTGATAGGGTAGATAGAGAGAAACTATTTTCTCTAGTTGGTTGAGTCCGGAACAAGGAGGCATAATCTTAAAAGTAGAACCTGGCCTTTCAGGAATTGAATCAGGAAAAATTTCTTCACACAGAGGGGAGTGGAAATCTGGAACTCTCTCCCCTAAAAAGCTGTAGAGGCTGGGGGTCAATTGGAGCTTTCAAAATTGAGACTGATGGATTTTTGTTATCAGCTCGCACTTCCAGCAATTTGCGGCATAAAAATTTTTCGAGCTGAAGGGATGGGGGAGAAAGTGTAACTAAGGGGACACACAGTGAGATACTTCACTCCCGCAAGATCTGAGCCAATAAATGCTCCTAAACAGATTGTGCAAGTATATCAGTTTCATCTGAAGAGCTTGAAGTTTCAGAGCACCTCGTCTATGTAAAAGCTACAGAGACAGAACCGCAAGCAAGCTGCCCGATGCTGGGCCTTCATCATTATTTACCTGCTCTCCTTGCAGGCAGGGCGAAGGGAGGAACTAGTATGTGTGGCTACTTTCCTGTTCTGTGCCCATCGTCTCATTTTATAATCAGGTGTGAAATCACAGATCGAAATGTGTGAAGTTGTAATCCGGTACTTTGCCTCTGCCTGCGTTAAGATAACATCTGAGAGAGAGATGCAGCTTAAGGTACAAGGTGTGAATAATGGTTCTCTGTACAAGCTTAGTGACTAGTCGACCCCTGAAAGATTGTGGTGGTAAACAGTTTTTGGGGGTGAGGTGTTGGTGTTACTCCCTTGGTTTATCAATGTTTATTTTGGCCCCACTTGTTGTTCAGACACTTATTGCCCTCCACACCCCCCTGTATATCGATGGTACTAATTTGATCCTTTAAGATGCTTTTATATTATTTACATTGCTGTTGACCCCAGGGTCAAGGGCAGACAATGACGTTCCTGAATGTGAGCTGACCAGTCGCCAATGGTGAAAGAAAGACTTGCATTTATATAGCGCCTTTCATGACGTCCCAACACAATTCCAACTCATCCATCTAGAAAGGCTCTCCAATCCTTTAGTCAGTGTCCAACTGTCTTTAATATCTTTCCAGATTTTTAGCCTTTACTACTGTACAGGGGTGTGGTTGTACAGCCATTGGTTATTGTCCAGCATGGGTTAGCCATGGCTCAGTGGACATCACTCCTGCCTCTGGGAACTGTCCCCGGCAGTCATTGGGAGGAGGGGCTCCAGGGTGGTTGTGTTGGGATCGGGGAGAGGCCTGGGGGAACTTCCCTTTTCACATTGCGATCAGAGTTGGTGGTGGGGAAGGCCGGGGCTGGGGAGGCTCAAGGATTCATTCTGGGGCCTGGTTGGGGGGGAAGGCATTCCTGCTCCTCCGGGCCCGTGTGGAGCTCAAAAGAGAGGTAAAGTTTTAAAACTTAGCTGGGCCT
Organism: Heptranchias perlo; assembly: GCF_035084215.1. Taxonomy (NCBI): domain Eukaryota; kingdom Metazoa; phylum Chordata; class Chondrichthyes; order Hexanchiformes; family Hexanchidae; genus Heptranchias; species Heptranchias perlo. The sequence continues at coordinate 42,521,412 of NC_090350.1, read as the reverse complement.
CTTCCCGCAAGTGGGCTCCTGTTGCTGTTGCCGGGCAGCAGATAGTGCAGGAATCCTCCCGCACAGACCGATGACATCATCTGACCGCAACCTTTGAATCTTAACTAGGTCCCCCGCCTGCTTTTAGCAGGAGCCTCATCCAGGGCCAGATCTCGATTTTTAGGATTTTAACCCCTCACCCAACCCTTTCCTGCCTGTCGTAGCAAGGTTAAAATTGAGGCCATAATCTCTCAGATAGCGTCCGGCTGTAACCACCTGTCACATGAACAGAGTAAGGGTAAATCGGATCGGGTAAGTTGGGGCAGAATTTCCCCTTTGCCTGAAGTAACAGGTTTTCTGATGTTTGGGATGGATTTTTATTTAATTATTCCTTTCATGCTGAGTTAATGTTTCAAATCTATTGCAACACGGCCAGTCCCCTGTGAAGTGACCTGATCATCTGTCTCACCATTACCAGGATGTCTGGACATTTCCCTTCCCTCTCTATAGTTGCTAGGATTTCCAGTGACGTTTATTGTTCCGTAAACAAAGTGAAGTGCTTAAGGACGATGATGAGAGGTTTGTCCTTGAGGTGACTGCAGAAGGGGAAGTTGGTTGGTTTGGATGTCACTTTTCCCATGCAGTGTGGAGGCAGCGTGAGCTGACACTACAGGAAGTAGCAAGTTCCATCACACCACAGGAGGGAAACCCAACTCCATCAACACATTCAAATGTTGCATTTCCCAGATTTCAGACTCTTTCCAACATAGAATCATAGGCCCTGATTTTAACCCCCCCCCCAACCTGGCCCGGCAGAAGCCAATGGAGGGAGGGAGGGGGGGCGCAGTTAAAATTAGGGCAGTCACTTACCCACTCCGATCCCGCTGCCTTCCCACCTAGGGGTTGCCAACTCTGGTTGGTCGTATTCCTGAAGGTGCCATCACATGACCTCCTGCCTCCAACCGCCCCGCCCCCACACTCCCGCCATTGGTCGCCCAACACAACCATCCTTGCGGTGCCCTGCCTTCCCACAGCCAATTGGAAACCAGACTCTTCATTACCTGATTGGATGATTCTTGACTATCAATCAAACCACCTTTTCCCTATCTCCAGTATTTGTATAACTAATAAACAAAAGTATTCAAAGAAAACACCATTTTTTTCATGACTATGATTTTTCTCCAGTGTTAGAATCATAGAATCATAGAAGTTTACAACGTGGAAACAGGCCCTTCGGCCCAACATGTCCATGTCGCCCAGTTTATACCACTAAGCTAGTCCCAATTGCCTGCACTTGGCCCATATCCCTCTATACCCATATTACCCATGTAACTGTCCAAATGCTTTTTAAAAGACAAAATTGTACCCGCCTCTACTACTGCCTCTGGCAGCTCGTTCCAGACACTCACCACCCTTTGAGTGAAAAAATTGCCCCTCTGGACCCTTTTGTATCTCTCCCCTCTCACCTTAAATCTATGCCCCCTCGTTATAGACTCCCCTACATTTGGGAAAAGATTTTGACTATCTACCTTATCTATGCCCCTCATTATTTTATAGGCTTCTATAAGATCACCCCTAAACCTCCTACTCTCCAGGGAAAAAAGTCCCAGTCTGTCTAACCTCTCCCTATAAGTCAAACCATCAAGTCCCGGTAGCATCCTAGTAAATCTTTTCTGCACTCTTTCTAGTTTAATAATATCCTTTCTATAATAGGGTGACCAGTGTTGCTTGCATCAATGTCCTGGAGATTTATTTTTAATTCCTGGAGACTCCAGGACAATCCTGGAGGGTTGGCAACCAAAACCACTTTATATCCAATGAAGCACTTTTTGAAGTGTAGTCACTGTTGTAATGTAGGAAACGGAGCAGCCAATTTGCACACAGCAAGATCCCACAAACAGCAATAAGATAAATGTTTTTTTTAGTGATGTTGGTTGAGGGATAAATATTGGCCAGGACACCAGGGAGAACTCCCCTGCTCTTCTTCAAATAACACCATTGGATCTTTTACATCCACCTGAAAGGGCAGACGGGGGCTTGGTTTAATGTCTCATCTGAAAGACAGCACCTCTGACAGTGCCGCACTCCCTCAGCACTACACTGGGAGTGTCAGCCTGGATTATGTACTTGAGTCTCTGGAGTGGGACTTGAACGCATGACCTTCTGACTTAAAGGCAAGAGTGTTACCCACTGAGCCACAGCTGATACAGCAAGATATTGGAAGGGATTCTAAAGGACCCGTGCGGATAACCAGGACACCTGCGTGAGGGAATTAACCAAACCTCCCTAGCTCGGATTTAAGATTTGGCTCTAAGCCAATCAGAGCATGTGTATGTGCCACATCCCAATCTACAGGGTCTGTGTCAATTGGAAGATAAGGAAGCTTATAACAAGGGTGACAAAACAAATGGTGGAGAAGAGTGTGACGATTAGTTATGTGGAGAGACTGGAGAAGCTGGGGTTGTTCTCCTTAGATCAGAGAAGGTAAAGGGGAGATTTGATAGAGGTGTTCAAAATTATGAAGAGTTTTGATAGAGTAAATAAGGAGAAACTGTTTCCAGTGGCAGAAGGGTCAGTCACCAGAGGACACAGATTTAAGGTAATTGGTAAAAGAGCCAGAGATAAGATGAGGAGAATGTTTTTTACGCAGCGAGTTGTGATGATCTGGAATGCGCTGCCTGAAAGGGCGGTGGAAGCAGATTCAATAATAACTTTCAAAAGGGAATTGGATAAATACTTGAAGGGAAGAAAACTGCAGGGCTATGGGGAAAGAGCTGGGGATTGGGACTAATTGGATAGCTCTTTCAAAGAGCCAGCACAGGCACGATGGGCTGAATGGCCTCCTTTTGTGCTGTAAGTTTCTACAATTCTATGAATTGTAGTATCCCGAGATCCCCCAGATGAGGTAACTCAGCACAGAGCATGGACTGAACCTGGACTTTCTACCCTGTCTAACTCAGCATTCAATAGGGAAGCACATTTAACAGTTGGCCACCAGCTGAGAACATATCATCTTTTGAACAATGAGAATGTTTTTAACCAAGTAAATTATTATTACCAGACTGACAGCAGTTTACATGCAATGATGTGGTTCAAGTGAAACGTCTTTCTGGATGATTTATGTACGTTCCTGTGGGCTGAGAGATGTCTGGATGATAACAGCTACCCCCATCCGTAACGAGTGAGGAAACCTGAGAGCAGGCAGCACTCCCTGATGGTTTTGCTACACTGGGTATTTTTTTCTCTCTAGCCTATTATCTCATCAGACAAGAAAAGCAACAATCTGCCCTTCTCCGTCTCATCCTCCGTCGGAAGCCTTGTTATGGAGGGGATTTTGATTGTGTCTGAGGCGGGGTGATTTATAGACCAGGGCAGAGAGCCAGATTTGAGATTGTAGCTGGAGATCTTCCAAAACCCCAATAAGGAGTCTGCAAACACAGAACTTAAAATAAATTCACTGGCATTCTTCCAGCAGGATCCATTTGAATTAGAGGTTGTTTGTCCTGTGTAATTACCTCTACAACGGTTCATTAAGAAGCTATTGGCTAAATTCCCCTCACCAATGGCCCAGTTGGTAAATGCTACATGATGTCGTACTAACGGCCCAGTAAAGGCCCAGGTTCAATCACTGGTCTGCATTGAGATAGCTGAAATCGGCCACCCCACCGAGAAAGGCTTCAGCGTCCCTCGGCTCAAAAAACAGGTTTCTCACTCTCAATCCCTATTCAGCAGAACCTGCTGGAATATTTGGGTGAGGATAGGGTTGGGTTGGGTTATAATGCTGCCATGGTCAAACATCTTGACAACATGCACTCCACGAATGGCCACTTAAGCGTGACATCAAAGAAAAGCCACACAGCAATGGAACTGTACCTTGGTGAGGACTCAGTGTCTTCAGGGGAGGAAGGGAGGAAAATGAGAGTGGGATAGATAATCTCCATTGGCACACTTGCCCAGATGTTCGTTGGTTAGAAGATCCCTCTAACACCCAGCACTTTCTCTGTTTAATTACATAAAAGCAGTAACTACACTTCAAAGTAATTTATTGTACGCGAAGCACTGTGGGGTGTTTCTAAGAGATGTGATAAGTGCTGTGTAAATATAATTCTTCATGTAATCACATGGCTTGTGAAAGTTGACAAATCATACTTGGCAATGGTTAACAAGGGAAACAGTTCACCCTCATTTATCTCGGAGAGAGCTCTGGCATGTAAGACTCGCGTATGTTTAAAGGAAATGATGCTGTACAGTTTGTGTAGATGTCCCTCCAATCGACACAAACAGTGACCATCACATCTCCCACTGCCAAGTCTTACACATGTGCTGCAGGTAATTAGTTTCAAAATAAGGTCCTTGGACCCTCACAGACCAGCAGGGGGAGGGAGGAAGGCGGTTCCTGTCTCTTCATGAAGATTACTGACCTTCCATTCTTTCTCCCAGATTTTCACTTCCTCACTTTTCGCCACCAGCTGCAGATCTCCTGGTCGAAAGGTTTCTCCGCATCCTGGATATGGCACAATGTGTCACTCTCTCCCTACCCCCACTCCCTACACAATGTGTCACTCTCTCCCTACCCTCACCCCCTACACAATGTGTCACTCTCTCCCTACCCTCACCCCCTACACACTGTGTCACTCTCTCCCTACCCTCACCCCCTACACACTGTGTCACTCTCTCCCTACCCTCACCCCCTACACAATGTGTCACTCTCTCCCTACCCCCACTCCCTACACAATGTGTCACTCTCTCCCTACCCCCACTCCCTACACAATGTGTCACTCTCTCCCTACCCCCACTCCCTACACAATGTGTCACTCTATCCCTACCCTCACCCCTACACAATGTGTCACTCTCTCCCTACCCTCACTCCCTACACAATGTGTCACTCTATCCCTACCCTCACCCCCTACACAATGTGTCACTCTTTCCCTACCCTCACCCCCTACACAATGTGTCACTCTCTCCCTACCCCCACCCCCTACACAATGTGTCACTCTCTCCCTACCCCCACCCCCTACACAATGTGTCACTCTCTCCCTACCCTCACCCCCTACACAATGTGTCACTCTCTCCCTACCCCCACCCCCTACACAATGTGTCACTCTTTCCCTACCCTCACTCCCTACACAATGTGTCACTCTCTCCCTACCCTCACCCACTACACAATGTGTCACTCTCTCCCTACCCCCACCCCCTACACAATGTGTCACTCTCTCCCTACCCCCACCCCCTACACAATGTGTCACTCTCTCCCTACCCCCACCCCCTACACAATGTGTCACTCTCTCCCTACCCCCACCCCCTACACAATGTGTCACTCTCTCCCTACCCCCACCCCCTACACAATGTGTCACTCTCTCCCTACCCTCACCCCCTACACAATGTGTCACTCTCTCCCTACCCCCACTCCCTACACAATATGTCACTCTATCCCTACCCTCACCCCTACACAATGTGTCACTCTCTCCCTACCCTCACTCCCTACACAATGTGTCACTCTATCCCTACCCTCACTCCCTACACAATGTGTCACTCTATCCCTACCCTCACCCCCTACACAATGTGTCACTCTCTCCCTACCCTCACCCCCTACACAATGTGTCACTCTCTCCCTACCCCCACCCCCTACACAATGTGTCACTCTCTCCCTACCCCCACCCCCTACACAATGTGTCACTCTCTCCCTACCCCCACCCCCTACACAATGTGTCACTCTCTCCCTACCCCCACTCCCTACACAATATGTCACTCTATCCCTACCCTCACCCCCTACACAATATGTCACTCTCTCCCTACCCTCACCCCCTACACAATGTGTCACTCTCTCCCTACCCTCACTCCCTACACAATATGTCACTCTATCCCTACCCTCACCCCCTACACAATATGTCACTCTATCCCTACCCTCACCCCCTACACAATATGTCACTCTCTCCCTACCCCCACTCCCTACACAATATGTCACTCTATCCCTACCCTCACCCCCTACACAATATGTCACTCTCTCCCTACCCTCACCCCCTACAGAATGTGTCACTCTCTCCCTACCCTCACTCCCTACACAATGTGTCACTCTATCCCTACCCTCACCCCCTACACAATGTGTCACTCTATCCCTACCCTCACCCCCTACACAATGTGTCACTCTATCCCTACCCTCACCCCCTACACAATGTGTCACTCTCTCCCTACCCCCACCCCCTACACAATATGTCACTCTATCCCTACCCTCACCCCCTACACAATATGTCACTCTCTCCCTACCCCCACTCCCTACACAATATGTCACTCTATCCCTACCCTCACCCCCTACACAATATGTCACTCTCTCCCTACCCTCACCCCCTACAGAATGTGTCACTCTCTCCCTACCCTCACTCCCTACACAATGTGTCACTCTATCCCTACCCTCACCCCCTACACAATGTGTCACTCTATCCCTACCCTCACCCCCTACACAATGTGTCACTCTATCCCTACCCTCACCCCCTACACAATGTGTCACTCTCTCCCTACCCCCACCCCCTACACAATATGTCACTCTATCCCTACCCTCACCCCCTACACAATATGTCACTCTCTCCCTACCCTCACCCCCTACAGAATGTGTCACTCTCTCCCTACCCTCACTCCCTACACAATGTGTCACTCTATCCCTACCCTCACCCCCTACACAATGTGTCACTCTATCCCTACCCTCACCCCCTACACAATGTGTCACTCTATCCCTACCCTCACCCCCTACACAATGTGTCACTCTCTCCCTACCCTCACCCCCTACACAATATGTCACTCTATCCCTACCCTCACCCCCTACACAATATGTCACTCTCTCCCTACCCCCACTCCCTACACAATATGTCACTCTATCCCTACCCTCACCCCCTACACAATATGTCACTCTCTCCCTACCCTCACTCCCTACACAATGTGTCACTCTATCCCTACCCTCACCCCCTACACAATGTGTCTCTCTATCCCTACCCTCACCCCCTACACAATGTGTCACTCTCTCCCTACCCTCACCCCCTACACAATGTGTCACTCTCTCCCTACCCTCACTCCCTACACAATGTGTCACTCTATCCCTACCCTCACCCCCTACACAATGTGTCACTCTCTCCCTACCCCCACTCCCTACACAATGTGTCACTCTTTCCCTACCCTCACCCCCTACACAATGTGTCACTCTCTCCCTACCCCCACCCCCTACACAATGTGTCACTCTCTCCCTACCCCCACTCCCTACACAATATGTCACTCTATCCCTACCCTCACCCCCTACACAATATGTCACTCTCTCCCTACCCTCACCCCCTACACAATGTGTCACTCTCTCCCTACCCCCACTCCCTACACAATATGTCACTCTATCCCTACCCTCACCCCCTACACAATATGTCACTCTATCCCTACCCTCACCCCCTACACAATATGTCACTCTCTCCCTACCCCCACTCCCTACACAATATGTCACTCTATCCCTACCCTCACCCCCTACACAATATGTCACTCTCTCCCTACCCTCACCCCCTACAGAATGTGTCACTCTCTCCCTACCCTCACTCCCTACACAATGTGTCACTCTATCCCTACCCTCACCCCCTACACAATGTGTCACTCTATCCCTACCCTCACCCCCTACACAATGTGTCACTCTATCCCTACCCTCACCCCCTACACAATGTGTCACTCTCTCCCTACCCCCACCCCCTACACAATATGTCACTCTATCCCTACCCTCACCCCCTACAGAATGTGTCACTCTCTCCCTACCCTCACTCCCTACACAATGTGTCACTCTATCCCTACCCTCACCCCCTACACAATGTGTCACTCTATCCCTACCCTCACCCCCTACACAATGTGTCACTCTATCCCTACCCTCACCCCCTACACAATGTGTCACTCTCTCCCTACCCTCACCCCCTACACAATGTGTCACTCTCTCCCTACCCTCACCCCCTACACAATGTGTCACTCTCTCCCTACCCTCACTCCCTACACAATGTGTCACTCTATCCCTACCCTCACCCCCTACACAATGTGTCACTCTCTCCCTACCCCCACTCCCTACACAATGTGTCACTCTTTCCCTACCCTCACCCCCTACACAATGTGTCACTCTCTCCCTACCCTCACCCCCTACACAATGTGTCACTCTCTCCCTACCCCCACTCCCTACACAATGTGTCACTCTCTCCCTACCCTCACCCTCTACACAATGTGTCACTCTCTCCCTACCCTCACCCCCTACACAATGTGTCACTCTATCCCTACCCCCACCCCCTACACAATGTGTCACTCTATCCCTACCCCCACCCCCTACACAATGTGTCACTCTCTCCCTACCCTCACCCCTACACAATGTGTCACTCTCTCCCTACCCCCTACACAATGTGTCAGGCTGTTTCTCAGATTCAGCAATCCAGTTTCCCAGTCTGTTGCTGGGGTCCAGCGACTCGATGACCGTAAGTGCCAGTGGAAACTCTCAGTAAGTACATACATTGCACTTCATGAATTTCAAGTCTCTCCATGGTCGGCACCACTTTAAATATCCTTTAACGTTAAAACTACTTTAAACTATTTCCAAATTATCTTACATCTCACGTCTTGTTCTTTCTCAAAAAAAGCACACCGTTTATTTTGGTGGATAAGGAATGGATGGGTGAGTAAAATAATCCAATCATGTTAATTACACTTCAATTCCCTCTTTTACATTTGACACCAATGGTTTTTCCTAGTATAGTAAGCAAATTTTATGAATGAGTGCTCCCAGCCAGGAACTTCAGCCTACGGGAGTACTTGTTTACAGGGGTACATTGTACAAACTAATGCTCCTGGTGTAGAGCTCTGCTCAATGGAAGGGAAGATTGGACAACGACCATGGAGTTCAAGGTTACCTCATTCTTGCCTCTTCCAGTTTCTCAGTCTTTAAAATGAATCACGGGAAAATTGGGAGGCGATGAATCAGGCATGCTTACCCCCATGGCTGAATGTCTGATCTGCCCTCCCATTGAGTGGAGCTCCACACAGGGAGCACTAACACGTCAAATTATCCCAGAGTTCAGAGGATCATGAATCCAACCTGACTGGAGCAACTTTAACTTGTTTGTAGAGGAAGGTAGGTGAGGAACAAAGTCCGTTGTGCAAGACTCCAACACTGAAAGGAGGAGGAGAGATGAAATAAATCAAGAAACAGTGGTTGGATGACACTAGCCATACCAACACCTGCCGTGATGGAGGGAAGGAACGACTGAGGAAGGTAAGAAGTTCCATAATTCTGAGGTCATGGGAAAGAAGGAGCGAGGGTAGGAAATGGTGTGAAGATTAATGGAGCAAGAAGAACAAGCAATTCGCATATTTGGGCTGATTTCTAAATTTCCAGCACAACCCAGAATTTAGTAAGTCATGAAAAGTTCTGACCACTGCCCGGTGTAGATATAATATATTGCATAGCTCAGTGGAATAGATTCCATTACATGAATGAATGTCTGAGGAGTGAGTAACAGCAACAAAATGTTACTGTGCACATTTACTTCAGTTGCCCAGGTTCCATGCATGGCTCCTTCATTCCCATTCAATCACGCATGGCCTAACTGTTGGTGAGGAATCATGGACCATGTAATGGGCCAACAACAGCCATGGTTTCAAGGGATTGCTGCCTATTTAGTCCTTAGCATTCTTGCACGGTCAGACCAGTGCCTACAGTCATAGAATGTGCCTCTGGCATGCCAATGATGCGCTCTGAGTCTCAACAAGCCCTGGTAGGTGCGCTTTGGTGTACCCCAAAAACAATTGCTACATATTTGTGGTATGGTGTTTAATGCACAACATTTTCATTTGGAGTGATATCCATGTGGATCTTTTAAAGGAGACACTGTGGAGGATGAGATGACACAACAGCCTCGTAAAGGAAGTACAGTAACTGACGCAATTAGGGAAAAGAGAGCAAATTATTCCAGTAGCTCTTCTCTTAAATTGATATACAACTCCTGACCATTAAATCCACAGGACATAACACCATATACATAAAGGGCACGGTATTGTATTGTGGTTTTGTTACTGGACTAGTAATCCAGCGAATGTGAGTTCAAATCCCACCATGGCATTTTGGGAATTTGAATTCAGTTTTTAAAAAAAATCTGGACATACAAAGCTGGCACAGGTCTGACCCATGTGTAACTCCAGTCTTACAACAACAACAATTTGCATTTATATAGCGCCTTTAACATAGTAAATCTTCCCAAGGCGCTTCACAGGAGCGATTATCAAACAAAATTTGACACCGAGCCACATAAGATATTAGGACAGGTGACCAAAAGCTTGGTCAAAGAGGTAGGTTTTAAGGAGCATCTTAAAGGAGAGAGAGGCGGAGAGGTTTAGGGAGGGAATTCCAGAGCTTAGGGCCGAGGCAGCTGAAGGCACGGCCGCCAATGGTGGGAGCGATTAAAATCGGGAAAGTGCAAGAGATGAGAATTGGACATGCGCCAATGGTGGGAGCGATTAAAATCGGGAAAGTGCAAGAGATGAGAATTGGACATGGTTGACTCTTAACTGCCCCAGAAAAGTGGCCTAGCAAGTCACTCAGTTGTATCAAACAGAAGGCAGCCCACCACCACCTCTCAGGGCAACTAAGGATGGGCAATAATTGCTGGCCTTGCCAGTGAGTCCTAAAAAAAATTGGAATATATGAAATGTCTTACTTATGTGAAACTATTGAATATGAAGCTTAACTCATCAAGTCACCTACAATTAATTTCTTGAATCTTTTGTCATTGGGTAATCAAACTAAAAAAGAATCTCCTAACATTAAACTGAAACAATTAAAATTTATGCAGAGGGAACAAAAAGGAAGCCTAGAAAAAATTAAAATACTGTAATGGAAGTGAATTTATCACAGGATTTCTTGTAATGGTTTTCACAGTGTTGGTTATGATGCTGGTGCTGATAGTGAATGGTGTAATGGACAAGGAGTTAGGTGATATTGGCGGGCAGGCATGGGCAGGGCAGGTGTGGGCAGGGCAGGCGTGGAAGGGCAGGTGTTGGTGGGCAGGTGTTGGCGGGCAGGGCAGGCCTGGGCAGGGCAGGACAGCGAGGGCAGGCATGGGCGGGCAGGCGTTGGCGGGCAGGCGTGGGCAGGGCAGGTGTTGGTGGGCAGGTGTTGGCGGGCAGGCGTGGGCAGGGCAGGTGTTGGTGGGCAGATGTTGGCGGGCAGGCGTTGGCAGAGCAGGTGTTGGTGGGCAGGTGTTGATGTGACGGAGAACAGATTTCTGATCTTGTGCATTTCAATAGTTTTTCTTCAATGAAAAATAATTACAGAAAACTGGTTAAGAAATGGCAAGAAATTAACCCTGGCCGTGTGGACCATTTGGCCTCTCCTAGCTCATCCACGCAGAAAAATCTACAGTTATCCCTTCACAATATCCAATTAAATGACTTTACTCTGAACTTCATTCCATGTATGGGTCACTCTATGTGAGGAATTGTTTCCTGACATTTGTGAAAAATGTCCCTTTTTGCCACCTTGACCCAGTGCCAGTGAATTCCCGTCACAATCTTGAAAACTTCGATTATGAACGCATGAAAACTCCTTTGTTTCCCCCCCCCAAAAAAAAATTCCCCAACATCCTTAACCTTTCCTTACAACTTAAATTCCCGATACCTGGGAGTTACTTTTATTGTTTCGTGCTCTTCACAGGAGAGGGACCAGCCTTGCTTCCTCTATCAGGTGACCTATTTCAGAGCTGGACTTTAACTTGTCAGCTACCTCAAGCAGGTCAAGACTCCTACAAACTGTGGGTCATTCTGGGCACGGTCACATCCATAAGACACCGTCTGTTTTTGGAATCACACAGTCCTTGGGTCCAGATTCTATAAGATTAAAGGCAGTCGCGGTGAAAGTTATTTGCATCTGCTGAAATCTGGTCTTTGAACTGGGTTTTGCATGTCAACCTGACATACATGCATAGCCCTCAAAGTATTTCCTACTGACTGATGTTCTCTTTAGAGATGCAGTCACTTGGTGGGTTCGGGGTCCTCTGGGGGTGTTTGCTGATCTTTTACATCACCTTGTCGCCAGAGAAGCTGCGTTTGCTCAAGAAACAAGGAAACTCTTCAGCTGCCGAGACATCTGTGTTTACCTGAATTGCTGCAGCCCTCAGCAGGTTACAGAACAGCTGTCAGACTGGCACTTTGATAAGCTGTGAGTCAGCGAAGCCTGTCTGGTTATACCCCCCAACCAAAGCTTCTGAACACAGCCAGGCGATAGCGTTAGACGGAGGCAAGCGTTTGATCTGAAACATTCAGTTCCTGTGCGGAACTTTGCAAAGCCCAGTTCCACTAAGCAGGACCTCGCACACAGCGGGTATCTTATCCAAAAATAGCGGCTACTGGACCTATAATTATCCAGTTACTAGAGAGACTGGAGAAGCTGGGGTTGCTCTCCTTAGAGTAAAGGTTAAGGGGAGATTTAATAGAGGTGTTCAAAGTTACGAGGGGTTTTGATAGAGTAAATAAGGAGAAACTGTTTCCAGTGGCAGGAGGGTCGGTAACCAGAGGACACAGATTTAAAATAACTAGCAAAAAAGCCAGTTGGAATGGGCGGTGGAAGCAGATTCAATAATAACTTTCAAAAGGGATTTGGATAAATAATTGAAAAGAAAAAGATTGCAGGGAAATGGGGAAAGAGCAGGGGGGAGTGGGACTAATTGGATAGCTCTTTCAAAGAGCCAGCACAGGCACGATGGGCTGATTGGCCTCCTTCTGTATTGTATGATTCTATGATGATAATTTCACAAGGTGCAGCTTGTGACACAGGATCTCAGGAAATTCCACCCACTGTTTCTTAGTTAAATTTAGGGGAGATTTTCCTTAACCAGAGTGATTGAGGCAAAGCTCCCCCACAGGGCAGTGTCCTCCCCTTTGCATAACGATTCAGAACATCTTGATCAGCATTGACCTCAATCCTGGAGTAAGAGGAAATGGGAAAATCCAGCTGTCAGGTCCAAATTAAAAGGGTTGTGTGCACTTAAAGGCAAGTGCTACATATGGGGACAAATATTTATCAAGTTTCAAAATGAATTTTAGCCATTTGGCAGCTTTTGTCGAGGCTCAGGGGAAAAGGAAGGGGAAGAGGGGGTGGGTGGGGAGAGAAGTGAAGGAGAAAAATGAAGGGAACGGAAACCCAGGCCCAGAAATTAAATGATGCAGCGTCCATTTTACAGGCATAAAACGGGTGTCGAAGCGTCCAATATGGCGTGCAGCGTGCGCACACATTCTGCACCAGCCATGTTGGTAAAGGCACCAAAAGAGGCATCCAGGGCCCATGCCTAAAACAGACATTAGGCACTTTGTATATTTAAATAAGGGTCCTAATGCCTCAATTTTAAAATTCTCATCCTAGTTTTCAAATCCCTCCATGGCCTCGCCCCTCCCTATCTCTGTAACCTCCTCCAGCCCTACAACCCTCTAATTCTGGCCTCTTGCGCATCCCCGATTTCCATCGCTTCATTGTTGGCGGCCGAGCCTTCAGCTGCCTAGAACCTAAGCTCTGGAATTCCCTCCCTAAACCTCTCCATCTCTCTACCTCTCTCCTCCTTTAAGACGCTCCTTAAAACCTACCTCTTTGACCAAGCTTTTGGTCACCTGTCCTAATATCTCTTTATGTGGCTCGGTGTCAAATTTTGTTTGATAATCGCTCCTGTGAAGCGCTTTGGGACATTTTACTACATTAAAGGCGCTATATAAATGGGAGTTGTTGTTGAAGAACATCCACAAACCCAACATGGGTTAATATCATCAGGAAATGAGAGGAGAAAATTGGGGGATAAAAGAGAAAAACCCAATTCTTAGGAAAATGCTAATAATAAAAACAACCATGCATTTATACAACCCCCTATCACAGCTCTCCAAAACATCCCCAAGCACTTCACATGGAATGAATGACTTTGACATGCAGTCAGTGTTATGTCAACAACCACAATGGCTGTTTTACGCACAGTGAGATTCCACAAACAGAATATAAGTTAAATGGACAGTAGATGCTTTTGATGGTTGGAGTTGGAATGCTGGTCAGGACATGTCCCTGCTGTTCCTCATTCAGTGTCACTGGAATGTTTAACATCACCTGAATCACTGGAAAGGGAGACAGGGCCACAATTTAACATCTTATTCAAAGCACAACACCTTTGATAATGCAGCACTCTCTCAGTATTGCACGAGTGTCTTTCTTAAATTAATTCTCGGGATGTGGGCATCGTTGGCAAGGCCAGCATTTATTGCCCATCCCTAGTTGCCCCCTTGAGAAGGTGGTGGTGAGCCTCCTTCTTGAACTGCTGCAGTCCGTGTGGTGAAGGTTCTCCCACAGTGCTGTTAGGAAGGGAGTTCCAGGATTTTGATCCAGCAATGATGAAGGAACGGCGATATATTTCCAAGTCGGGATAGTGTCTGACTTAAAGGTTAGCCTAAGGTATGTGTACAAACCCTGAACTGAGACATGAAGCTACAACTTTCTAACTCAGAGGTGAGAGTACTATCAACTGAGCCAAACTGACACTCAACAGCTACATGAATAATAAAACAAACCAATCTGACAACTGTGTTGTGAAAATCATTCATATTTGATGAATGAAATATGATCTTCTCCCGGCTGTTTCATTGCAAAAATAAACAGAATTCTATTTATTCCACTTAATTTGCAACATGTCTGTTAGCAACAACCTTGAGACACATCCAGCAAAAAATTTTGGCTGATACTTTTGCCGAGGGCTGATCTTCCTCTCCCATGCTGGCCAGGATCAATATGAGCACAGGGGGCAGGAAACTCAGGAACAACTCAAAACTTAAAGGCATCATTAAAGGGGCAGGTATAGTTAAAGCTGTGAGGCTTTCCCCTTATCCCAGGAGCCATGGAGCAGCTGTATGGTCGGGGGAAGGGGTGCGATTCCTACCCTGTGGTAGAGACCGTCGTTAGTGGCTCGGGGGAGGACCAGGTGAACGACACCAGCAGCTGTCAAAGTGGGATTGTGGTCATCGCCCCTCATCTGCCTCCAAATAAACCGAATCGCAAAGTGGGATGTGGCACAGCCCCAAATACGGGCTCGATCACTAAGTGCAACACACCAGCAATACTGTGCAACAAATCTTGGAGCAGCAAAACAATTCTTTTATTTAAAAAGTCAACAATAAAGACTTATCTTAACACTATCACCCTGTCCCTTAAGATTAATAGTGCTACATCAACAGGAACTGCACCCAGTACTATTAGAGGACACTTGGATGTAAAGGCCCCTGACATTGTTTACATATTATTTATACTTGATTGTCCCTGAAGAGGATGCAACAAGTGCAGATGTGGTGGACATTGGTCTAGTTGGTGTCAGTATGGTTAGGTTGGCACGGATGGTGTCAGAGTGAATATGTTGATGTGGCTGTGTAGATATCAACACCATCCATGGTTGGTGTTTATATTAGTGTAGATATGGCTGTGTCAGTATGGATGATGTTGGTATCCCAGGTGTTGGGTATGACTAGTGGTGGTGGTGCTGGTAGTGCTATGATGGTGGTGGTGGTGGTGGTGGTACGACGACGACGACGGCGGTGGTGGTGCTGGTGATGGTGGTGGTGATGGTGGTGCTACGACAGTGGTGGTGGTGGTGGTACGACGACGACGGTGGTGGTGGTGCTGGTGATGGTGGTGGTGATGGTGGTGCTACGACAGTGGTGGTGGTGGTGGTACGACGACGACGACGGCGGTGGTGGTGGTACGACGACGACGGCGGTGGTGGTGGTACGACGACGACGGCGGTGGTGGTGGTACGACGATGACGGCGGTGGTGGTGGTACGACGACGACGGCGGTGGTGGTGGTGGTGGTGATGGTGGTGCTACGACAGTGGTGGTGGTGGTGGTGATGGTGGTGGTGATGGTGATGGTGGTGCTACGACAGTGGTGGTACGGATGGTGTTGTTTCTTCTGGATCTCGCTCACATTACAATTCTCCATGAAGTTCTATCCATAACTCCCCTGATAAACGGCAAGGTTGATGCCTGCAATGGCTGCTCTAACAATGCCACTTTTCAGAGGTATTGAAGATGGAGACAGATGCTGTGAACCTTCCTGTCTCTGCCCTGGCCTTGTACTCAATTCTCTGACTGAGTGCCTGATTGATAACTGTTTTGAAAACCCTTGCACAGTGACTGCTTGCTACTCAGCCCCACTTGTTGAGAAAAGAATGATTCTTCCAAGAATACAATCACAACTCGGACTGTGTTTCCTGCTCTTCATCGCAGGAAGCTTCCCGCATGTGAAGAAGTCCCTTTCTCCAAAACCTCTCAAAATGCCATCCAATGGCATTATGTTACTCATGGCCACTGCCCAACAAGAGGAAGTGAGACACCAATAGCAAGGAAATGAAAACCATGCCTCAACCTTACCCACAGGCTGTTATAAATCAGAGCTGCAGTCTCAGAGAGACGGGCGAGGTAATCAGTCAGGAATGCTGCAAACCAAACTTCTGGAAGAAGTCTTAATTTTTAAATAAGATTAATAACAAGGAATAAAATGAATAGTCAATCTCCTATAAGATGGTGGTTTGGAACATTGCAGTATCTTCTAGAAAGAAAGACTTGCATTTATATAGCGCCTTTCACGACCTCAGGACGTTCCAAAGCATTTTACAATCAATTAAGTGCTTCTGAAGTGTAGTCACTATTGTGATGTAGAAAATAGTGGAGATATTTTATCCCCAATCAAGGGGGCTTTGTTACTTTTCTTTAAGCAGGAAGTCAGGTATGTTATTCAGTAAAGAGCCATTTCAGAAGTTGTGGGCTTTGCAAGGATCTGTCATTTCCCTTATCTTCTGCAAAAACTGCACAAGTTCCAAAGGTTAGGATTGCATTACACATTGTACAATCTCCTCTTGTCCTCATAGAATCATAGAATGATACAGCAGAGAAGGAGGCCATTCAGCCCATCGTACCTGTGCCGGCTCATTGAATCATAGAAAATTTACAGCATGGAAGGAGGCCATTCAGCTCATCGTGTCCGCGCTGGCCGTTCTCATGTCCATTCTAGAATTGCCAGCCCTTTGGAAAGTCCTGGAGTCTCCAAGAATTAAAGATTACTCTCCTGGACCCTACTGCAAACAATCCGGGGGAAAAAAAATCATAGGAGCATTAAAGAAAATTGTGCATTTTTTTTCATTTTCTTTGAACACTTTTGTTTATTAAAAATATTGGAGATGGGGGAATGAAGACTGTTTGACCGATAGTCAAGAATCATCCAATCAAGTAACAAAGACTCTGTTTGCTTTCCAATTGGTCGCGGGAAGGCGGGGCACCGTGAGGATGGACGTGTCGGGCCACCAATGGTGGGGGCATGGGGGTTGGCAGTGGGAAGTCAGGTGATGAAACTGCATGGAATATGTCCAACCAGAATTGGCAATCCTAGCCCATTCCCAATATCTGCTGCCACCAGAAAATTTAGAGATTCCCTCAATATCCAAGTGTATGAGTTATGCAGAGAATTAACACTGACATTGTACTAGACAGTGCGACAAACTTGAAACTGTCAAAAGTGCACAGGACTTCTATCAGCATCTGTAAAGATCTGAAGCAGGTTAATGTATCATGTGCAGACTCTACATCAGAACTGGGAACTGGGAGACAACAAATTCTCTGTATAGGACTGAACGAAACAAAGAAGGGAGGAGAGGACAACAGATAAAAGATGAGGAGTAGAGATAACTCAATAATTACTACAAGGAAACCAGCAATAAAAACAGAAAATGCTGCAAAAACTCAGCAGGTCAGGCAGCATCTGTGGAGCGAGAGTTAACCACTACACTACCGTACTCCATTTAAAATGAGCAGATTAACATCTGCACTGAAATACTGGACAGAGGCATTCTCCCTATGTAGTCTCGTTGAGGCTTGTTACTGTCATCACTCAGCATTGTTCCTCTTTTAATTCCGCCCTACCCCGGCCTCCCATTACCGTTCAACTTCTGATTCAAGAAATACAGGAATTCTTCAATTCTGCAAGGTGAGCAGGTTTTGGTTTCTCCCTCATGTGGGTGGTATAGTTCCGTTGTTTTTGTCACCGTGTGTGATGGCGAGACTGCCACAGTGAGGCCGGCCACCCACTGGGGAGGGACTGGGAGGAGCGCCACTGATCTTATCTAACAGCTGAAGCTTTCAAACAGGAACTCTGCCAACCACAGAGGCCATCCAATGGAAGCCCTATTCTTCACCACGGTTTGAAAGCGGTGACTCAGCTGTGCATGACAATGTTCCACATGTCTGTTTCTCTCTCTCTATTATCCTCTCTTTCCTCTTGAAAATTCTAATCTTATTGGGATGTGGTTCCATGGAAACTAGGGCCAATAGCCAATAGTAAAGCCCTACAACTACAACCGAGATCTCTGCGCTCCTCCAATTCTGGCCTTCTGCACATCCCCAATTTCCTTCGCTCCATCATTGGGTGGCCGTGCCTTCAGCCGTCTGGGCCCTAAGCTCTGGAATTCCCTCCCGAAACCTCTCCGCCCCTCTACCTCGCTCTCCTCCTTTAAGACACTCCTTAAAACCTACCTCTTTGACCAAGCTTTTGGTCACCTGTCCTAATATCTCCTTCTTTGGCTTGGAGTCAATTTTTGTTTGATTACGCTTCTGTGAATCTGCTTGGGATGTTTTACTACATTAAAAGGGCTATATAAAATGCAAGTTGTTGTGGGGAACAAGGAAATGGCAGAGCAATTAAACAAATCTTTGGTTCTGTCTTCACAGAAGACGACACAAATAACTTCCCAGAAATGCTAGGGAACCAAGGGTCTAGTGAGAAGGAGGAATTAAAGGAAATGAATATTAGTAAAAAAAAGTGCTGGAGAAGTTAATGGGACTGAAAGCCAATAAATCCCCAGGGCCTAATAATCTGCATCCCAGAGTACTAAAAGAGGTAGCCATGGAAATAGTGGATGCATTGGTTGTCATCTTCCAAAATTCTATAGATTATGGAACGGTTCCTGCAGATTGGAGGGTGGCAAATGTAACCCCACTATTTAAAAAAGGAGGGAGAGAGAAAACAGGGAACTACAGACCGGTTAGTCTAATATCAGTAGTAGGGAAAATGCTAGAGTCTATTATAAAGGATGTGATAACAGAACATTAGAAAATACAAATGGGATTAGACAAAGTCAACATGGGTTTATGAAAGGGAAATCATGTTTAACAAATCTACTGGGTTTTTTTTGAGGATGTAACTGGTAGAATAGATAACAGAGAACCAGTAGATGTGGTGTATTTGGATTTTCAGAAGGCCTTTGATAAAGTCCCACACAAGAGGTTAGTGTGCAAAATTAAAGCACATGGGATTGGGGGGAATATACTGGCATGGATTGAAAATTGGTTAACAGACAGGAAACAGAGAGTCGGAATAAATGGGTCTTTCTCAGGTGGCAGGCAGTGACTAGTGGGGTACCGCAGGGATCAGTGCTTGGGCCCCAGCTATTCACAATATATATCAATGATTTGGATGAGGGAACTAAATGTGACATTTC
Source organism: Heptranchias perlo (assembly GCF_035084215.1). Taxonomy (NCBI): domain Eukaryota; kingdom Metazoa; phylum Chordata; class Chondrichthyes; order Hexanchiformes; family Hexanchidae; genus Heptranchias; species Heptranchias perlo. The sequence continues at coordinate 42,501,879 of NC_090350.1, read as the reverse complement.
CAAGTTTGCAGACGACACAAAGCTGGGGTGGAATGTGAGCTGTGAGGAGGATGCAAAGAGGCTCCAATGTGATTTAGACAAGTTGGGTGAGTGGGCAAGAACATGGCAGATGCAGTATAACGTGCAAAATGTGAGGTTATCCACTTTGGTTGTAAAAACAGAAAGGCAGATTATTATCTGAATGGTGATAGATTGGGAAAAGGGGAGGTGCAACGAGACCTGGGTGTCCTTGTACACCAGTCGCTGAAAGTGAGCATTCAGGTGCAGCAAGCAGTTAGGAAGGCAAATGGTACGTTGGCCTTCATTGCAAGAGGATTTGAGTACAGGAGCAGGGATGTCTTACTGCAGTTTTACAGGGCCTTGGTGAGACCACTCCTGGAATATTGTGTGCAGTTTTGGTCTCCTTACCGAAGAAAGGATATACTTGCCATAGAGGGAGTGCAGTGAAGGTTCACCAGACTGATTCCTGGGATGGCAGGACTGTCTTATGAGGAGAGATTGGGTCAACTAGGCCTGTATTCACTCGAGTTTAGAAGAATGAGAGGGGATCTCATTGAAATATATAAAATTCTGACAGGGCTAGACAGACTGGATGCAGGGAGGATGTTACCCCTGGCTGTGGGGGTCCAGAACGAGGGGTCACAGTCTCAGGATACGGGGTAGGTCATTTAGGACTGAGATGAGGAGAAATTTCTTCACTCAGAGGGTGGTGAACCTGTGGAATTCTCTACCACAGAAGGCTGTGGAGGCCAAGTCACTGAATATATTTAAGAATGAGATAGATAGATTCCTCGACACAAAAGGCATCATGGGGTATGGGGAGAGAGTGGGAATATGGTATTGAGATAGAGGATCAGCCATGATCATATTGAATGGCAGAGCAGGCTTGAAGGGCCGAATGGCCTACTCCTGCCTATTTTCTGTGTCCCCGCTCTCTCCCCATACCCCTTGATGTCTTTTTTGTCTAGAAATCTATCCATCTCCTTCTTAAATATATTCAGTGACTTGGGCCTCCACAGCCTTCTGCACCTTCTTAATGGCCTTGGCAACCTTCCTGAAGTAAGGCGCCCAAAATTAGATGTATAAAATGTTAGGCCGCAGTTAGAATATTACAACAACTGTATATTGGAGGCAGAGCATATCGTACTATCTCCCATCTCAAGTTACTTGTCACCCACTGAGTTATATGAAGCCCTTTCCATTCATTACTCCCAACACATTAATCTGCTGACCAGCAGCCAAGACCATTGGCTGGAGGCGGTCTTGTCACACCCTGTAGCCTGAACAAGCAACAGAGTACTCATTTTTAATGAAACCTAATACAATATGCTTCTTTCACAGCTTGCATCTGCATCTTTAAAGTTAACGGATAGTTAAATAAGGTGCAAAATTAATAAGGACTTACATTATGAGGCATTGTTTGCCATTGAGCAACACACTAACATTATTCCTATGTTATAACAGTGACTACACTTCAAGAAGTACTTCATTGGCCGTAAAGCGCTTTGGGACATCCCGAGGTCACGAAAGGCGCTATATAAATGCAGGTTCTTTCTTTCTTTCTTTGCATTGCATTTCCAGATTCTATGATTGCCTTTCATCCAAAGTTGCACGTTACATAAATGTCTACATAAAGCAGAATAATTTATCCGGGTCCCTGTTTCTTTTTGTTGTCCTACTGGTTATTGGCCACTTGCATATATTTTCCATGATCTTTATTTGCATTACTGATTTTTTTAACAAGTCTCTTGCTTCATCCTGTCCTGTATCCTCCCCCAGTCTGAATTGCTGAGGAAATGCTCTCAATCTATCTGCCAAATGCCAAGCCTGGTCTCTAGCGGGATTGGAATCTCAGAACCCAGAGGTGAGTGGGTTACTCTAAAACTTTACCGTCAAGGTATCTAACATGTAGATTCATCGACTGCCAACCCTGTCATGCAAATCTCTAGGTGTGTTACATCATGCTCGGAAACGATTAATAATTGTGTTACAGTGTGGGCAGATGGCAATTATGTTGTCAGTTTACTATACTGTTTGGCTTGTAGGAGTGTCTGTAATAGAACAAAAACACTTTGTTCTTGTGATACTGTTGCTGATTTTAATTGAAGCATCCTTTCATTTAGGAAAAACAAGATCCTGGGGGGGGGGTGGCACAAGGTAATAAAATAATGTTAAGGAGAACTGACCAATTAGGGAACTGGGTAGTGTGGTGGGTCAGCATACTGTCCTGTCACCTCTGGGACTTGGGTCTAAATCCTGCCCTAGGATCAAAGCTCTCTCCGTTTGCTGTAAGAGTCCAATGTAAAACTAAACAGGGCATTCTCAACCCAATTCCTAGTGGGTGTGAGGCCACAATACAGGGCAACCCATAATTTGGCACAAATTGGCACTAGGTTGGCAATCTAACACGAGAGGCCAAGTGGGTGGCTCGAAGACGATGGAAGAGTTCATTCTGGTACGGGGGGAATGCTCATCTGAGCCAGGGCTGAGCCCCATTTCTGGGACAGAGTAGTTTAACTGGTCGTTGTACCCAACTCTGAAGCAAATATCCAAAAAGGGAAAGTACTTAATTCTCCAGCACGGACATCTTTCAACTTATGATCACGAGACATCACTGTCCTCCCTTTACTTAGAGCGGAATTCAACCCAACCAAGAAAGAGATGACATTTCTCTCTCACTACAACTATTAGGATGTCAATGAGTGAAATGAATTCTTGATTGGTTAGAAAGTCCCAATTAAAGAAATGTTAGCATTTATTTAGCACTTTTATCATATCAAGGCGTCTCTAAACTCATCACATAATGAGATACATTTGGCATGTAGTGACTTTGTTACGCACTTGACTAAAGTAACCATTCAGTACCAGCTCAGTCTCAGAAACATCAAACGAGATGAGTACTCAGCTAACCTGTTCTTTTGGTGGTTTTGTAAGAGGGACAAATGTTGGCCAGGACATGGCGATGGCTCCCTATTCTTCTTCATAGTGTCATGAGATCATTGATGAATAGGCAAGTGTGACTGTGGGTTAGTATCTTACCGAAAGGGCTAATCTAGATAACATGCTTAAATCCTAGTGTCGAGCTTGAATCTACAACTGCTCGAGAGCTATCAACTGAGCCAATGGCTTCTGTCTGGGAATCCCTTGCCTCACCACCTTCAATGTTTCCTCCACAGCCTGGGCATAATTCTAACCAGCATACGGGAAGGGAAGGACGAATTGCATAAACTATCTTGCTCAAACTTCACATGACATTGGTACTACCCAACTAAAAGGTACTCTCTATTTTAGTATTTTACCGAGGAACAAAAATCGCTTCTGAACCAGCGCCCGCCACCTGGAGTCTTCGAGTTGGTGCCATTGCAGTTTCTCACCGCTAGGGAGATGCCATTGTTCCTCCTTCTTGGCGACGTGTTTAAATGTTGACGCCCGATAGCCCAAACCCAACAAAATTGGCCATCAAGGGCGAGTTTTGCCCATCAACCACACCTATCAGAAAATCACGAGCGCACTGCCAGTGATTTTCCAATCCTCGTGGGCAGGAGGAAAGATCCCCTGCGAGCAGTGTGTACTAGGACGATAGGCCCTCTGATCATAGAATCAAAGAATCATAGAATCTTACAGCACAGAAGGAGGCCATTCGGTCCATTGTGCCTGTGCTAGCTCTTTGAATGAGCTCTCCAATTAGTCCCACTTCCCTCTCTTACCCCATAGCCCTGCAAATTTTCCCCCTTCAAGTATTTATCCAATTTCCTTTTGAAAGTTATTATTGAATCTGCTTCCACCGCCCTTTCAGGCAGCGCATTCCAGATCACAACAACTTGCTGTGTAAAGAATGTTTCCTCATGTCACCTCTGGTTCTGATATACCTTCCATTATCCCCCATTTTGCGCTTAGGCCAAACCAATTTCCCCCCAATTCTTTGTGTGCAAAGAAATTTGTCCTAACCATGAACAATATGCTCAAAGATTCTCCTCCCGCTGGGCTGACATAAATTTAAACTCAGATAATGAAAGAACCTGCATTTATATAGCTCCTTTCATTATCTCAAGACGTCCCAAAGCACTTTAGAGCCAATGAAAAAGTACTCTTGAAATGTAGTCACTGTTGTAATGTAGGAATTGCAACAGTCAATTTGCGCACAGCAAGATCCCAGAAACAGCAATGTGATAATGACCAGATAATGCATTTTTTAGTGATGCTGGTTGAGGGATAAATGTTGATCAAGACACTGGGAAAAGTCCCCTGCTCTTCTTTGAAATAGTGTCGTGGGATCTTTTACATGCACCCGAGAGGCCAGACGAGGCCTCGGTTAAATGGCTTATCTGAAAGACGGTACCTCCGACAGTGCAGCACTCCCTCAGTACTGCACTGGGTGTGTCAGCCTAGACTATCAGCTCAAATCTCGAGAGTGGGACATCAACCCATGACCTCCTGACTCAGAGGTGAGTGTGCTACCACTCAGCCAAGGCGGACACCTCAAGTGCCATCTGAAGCTTTCACTTAGAAACAAACAGATAAAGACACACCAACATTTGCAGTGCACAGTATCAGATTTGCCTAATGTTAAATTTATGATTGATGCACTCTAGAAGGACAAACTGTTCATCTGTTTAGCCAGGTATGTAGCAACAACTCTTTCACTAATTAGAGCACTGAACCGTCAATCAACATACCGGGTACCACCCAGGTATCCCTGCATTCCATTAAGTTTTAATGACATCATTAGATAATGTGACCACTGGCTCTACTCAGTATAGCTGTGAACAGATTCCAGGAACCAATCAACATTCCTCTCAGATTTCAAATGCAGGTGCATAATGTGAGCTTGTACACACTGGGGAGTTTGTACACGCCGGGTCACGGGCACACTGGGGAGTTTGTACACGCCGGGTCACGGGCACACTGGGGAGTTTGTACACGCCGGGTCACGGGCACACTGGGGAGCTTGTACACGCCGGGTCACGGGCACACTGGGGAGCTTGTACACGCCGGGTCACGGGCACACTGGGGAGCTTGTACACGCCGGGTCACGGGCACACTGGGGAGCTGGCACACGCCGGGTCACGGGCACACTGGGGAGCTGGCACACGCCGGGTCACGGGCACACTGGGGAGCTGGCACACGCCGGGTCACGGGCACACTGGGGAGCTGGCACACGCCGGGTCACGGGCACACTGGGGAGCTGGCACACGCCGGGTCACGGGCACACTGGGGAGCTGGCACACGCCGGGTCACGGGCACACTGGGGAGCTGGCACACGCCGGGTCACGGGCACACTGGGGAGCTGGCACACGCCGGGTCACGGGCACACTGGGGAGCTGGCACACGCCGGGTCACGGGCACACTGGGGAGCTGGCACACGCCGGGTCACGGGCACACTGGGGAGCTTGTACACGCCGGGTCACGGGCACACTGGGGAGCTTGTACACGCCGGGTCACGGGCACACTGGGGAGTTTGTACACGCCGGGTCACGGGCACACTGGGGAGCTTGTACACGCTGGGTCACGGGCACACTGGGGAGCTTGTACACGCCGGGTCACGGGCACACGCTGGGTCACGGGCACACTCGGGGAGCTGGTACACGCCGGGTCACGGGCACACTGGGGAGCTTGTACACGCCGGGTCACGGGCACACTCGGGGAGCTGGTACACGCCGGGTCCCGGGCACACTTGGGGAGCTGGCACACGCCGGGTCACAGTTATCCCCATTTTAAGTCATACATTCTGTCCTTTTAATATTTCTGTTAGAAATTGCTGAGTTCCTTGTTTTTTTTAATAGAAATTACTGTTGCTGTAATTATGCCCTCCTACCACTGGGTGCACTAGACAGTGGGTGCAATTACTCAGAGGTTTAAGAAGGCAGTTTTTATTATAAATGCACACATAAGGAACTTATAGTGGAAAAAAGTTGACAGACATTGCCCATGGATGTAATAAATTAATATCTTCTAGATTTTTATTGCATACTGGACATCTGCTATAACACTGAGCAAACGCTGGTCCTGGGGTTGATATTAATGAAGCAGGAAATTCCACCTTTTCAATTACTGACTCTGTATCTGGTTACACATCAGGGCTGGAAAGTTTTTAAAATTCATTCTCGGGATGTGGGCATCACTGGCGAGGCCGGCCTTTATTGCCCATCCCTAGTTGCCCTTCAGAAGGTGGTGGTGAGCTGCCTTTCTGAACCGCTGCAGTCCGTGTGGTTTTGATATAACTGAGTGGCTTACAAAGCCACTTCAGAGGGCAGTTAAGAGTTGGTGTGGGACTGGGGTCACATGCAGGTGCAGACTGGGTAAGGACGGCAGGTTTCCTTCCCTAAAGGGCATTAGTGAACCAGTTGGGTTTTTACGACAATCCGACAGCTTCATGATCACTGACACTGAGACCGGATTTTTATTTCCAGATTTTAAAAAAACTCAATTCAAATTCTCAAACTCCCAAGATGGGATTTGAACTCATGTCCTCTGGATTATTAGTCCAGTAACACAGTCACTACACCACTGTTCCCTAAAGTGCTGCTAATATTTTCACACGGGGTCTCTGTTGTAACCTGGGTACAATCAGTAACAAACTTCCCAGTAAATTCAAAAGACCTGCTCCCTTAGTAGGGTGACAGAGAGTTTCTTAAAGACAGTTCCTCCCACTCCATCTCCCCCACCCCACACACATCTCTTATTTTCTGTTAGGTTGGGCTGAGACGAGTGCAGGAACCTGCAGGGCTGGCATCCCTCTCCCTCCCCTCCACTGACTGACTGATTCAGCTCAGGAAATACCCGGCTGAGCCGCTCACTCGCTGATTCCCGGCTCTGTGAACAACATCCCACCCAAAATATCCCACAGAGTTTGTTCAAAAGCCCTCACTGATTCCCCGAAAAATCTGATGCACCTGACTCGCTGTGGGAAGGGGAGAGTGTGAACAATAATCTGCTCCCTCAAATACTGACATTGGTGAAGATTTAACCATTTGGAAATAAAAAGTTAAAAAAGAAACTTTCATTTTCGCCAAAATAATTCATTGGCTGTGATTACCTTTAGCCGGTGTTGGAGTTTATCTTTGCCCCCGCCTTCCCCTCACAGTTTATCCGTTAGATCATTAAAGAGAATTAACTACAATTAACGAAGAGATTGCACTAAGTTAATAGTTTTAATAAACACACCGTCCGAAATTTGTTCATTCGTTTCAGCTGCTCTCGGTTTGATCCAATGTGATAATAAAAGTAAATATTCAATTTGGGGGAGTTTATAATTTTTACTTTACCAGTGTTTACTGAATGATAATGGTTGGGGTGACAGACTGACTCAGTGAATGTTTTATATAAAACTATTTAACATATGAACAGAAAAGGCAGGTGAATGTTGGAGGGGACACCTCAGGCCAGCTCTGATCCAGGGTCCAAATCTCAAATGTCGTCTGACCTGCTGAGTGTTTCCAGCTATTTGCTGTTTCAGATTTCCAGTTAGTTTTAATTAGAATCGCGTGTCTTCGTCATTACTTTCTAGACTTTGGTCGAAAAAAAATCTAAGTAGAATTGTTCATTATTTGATTATAAACGAACTTAAATTGCGTGTCGCGACGTTTAATGGTGTAAAGGTTTCGTATGAAAATCCCTTACGTGACATTTCTCAAAGGAAATTTCAGTGAATTTAAATCGATATTAAACACATCAGATCGGTGCGCCCTGTCCTGTAAATATTTAAAAGCCGTAATAATATTTGATTATATTTTCCCGGAAGCAGCGGGTCCCGAGTCGGTGGAAAGGTCACATTAACGGGAAAGAGAATCTGTCAAAAGTGAGTGAACTTCAGAAACTGAAGCCCTGAAACCCAGAGGGAAATGAAAAAAATAGGAAATCCAGTCATTTGTGATTCCAAAATTCGTCAACTCTTCAATGACTTCCTGATCTGTACAGAAAAGTCTATTTATTCGAGAAAGGGGGGAAATCATACACTGTTTAAAAAAAATCACGTGGTTTAAATTCGTTCCAGAAAGTGGGGTTAGCACCAGGATCCGGGACATGGGATCGATGACAGGGAGCACAATGTGTCGGGAATCTGGGAGAGGAATTCCTGTTCCTGACAGCAGGCAGCCTTGCTGTGTTACACAGAGAGAAAGCCCACAGTCAAACTCGACCAGGGGTTTCCTGTTGCCTCTGACATTCCTTGTTAAAATCTGCCCGTCTTCTGTTCTCTATCAGCCCAGTGAGTCTCTGTCTCTCCACCTCTTTCACTCTTTCTTGCTCTCTCACTCTCCACATCTTCCTGCTGCCCTTCTCTTTCACCAAAAAAAAACTTGCATTTATATAGCGCCTTTAACATAGTAAAATGTCCCAAGGGGCTTCACAGGAGCGATTATCAAACAAAATTTGACACCGAGCCAGATAAGGTGATATTAGGACAGGTGACAAAAAGCTTGGTCAAAGAGGTAGGTTTAAAGGAGCATCTTAAAGGAGGAGAGAGAGGCGGAGAGGTTTAGGGAGGGAATTCCAGAGCTTAGGGCCCAGGCAGCTGAAGGCACGGCCACCAATGGTGGGGTGATTAAAATCGGGGATGTGCAAGAGGCCAGAATAGGAGGAGCGCAGAGATCTCGGAGGGTTGTAGGGCTGGAGGAGGTTACAGAGATAGGGAGGGGCGAGGCCATGGAGGGATTAGAACACAAGGATGAAAATTTTAAAATCGAGGCGTTCCCGGACCAGGAGCCAATTATAGGTCAGCGAGCACAGGGGGTGATGGGAGAACGGGACTTGGTGCGAGTTAGGATACGGGCAGCAGAGTTTTAGATGAGCTCAAGTTTATGGAGGGTGGAAGATGGGAGGCCGGCCAGGAGAGCATTGGAATAGTCGAGTCTGGAGGTAACAAAGGCACGGATGAGGGTGACTTTCTATTTTTCTCCATCTCAACCCCTTAATTCTGATTCCAAACTTGTTTTTAATGACAATCCATATTGTTAGCACTGACTTTAGACCTGGAGCTGGGATGTGAGAGAGGAACCAGCAGGATTGTTCCAAACTCATAACCAGAAACTGGCAGCAAATCATTATTGAATTATATCAATTGTAAACAATATGTTTAATATCTTTTTTCTGATAAATGTAAAGTTCTATTGAAACCAGTCACATGGATGTCGAGTTCAGACACAATGTACCGTGGCTGTACTGCTCTCCCTATAACAAGCCCACCTGACTTTTACTCAGTCTCTCTACTTTTTCATCTGTACTCAAAATCACCACAAAAAAAATTCACCACCCTTTAGGGATTGAAAGGCAAAAGACAGGTTTATCCCTTCTAATCAAACCCTTCATCTGATACCCAAACCTGCCTTTTGGACACTGATAGTCCTGTTGTGTATTTCAAGCATTCAGTTCTTAAAAAAAAATCTTAGATCATTTTGAACCATTTTTTAAATGTGTGAGAGAAAATATTTACAAGAGGTAATTATGCATTTGCCAAATACTACACTAGATGAAAACAGCTGAATGAGTAATATTCTGATTCGTGATGTACAGAAATTACACACACAATATCAGCTGGTAAGTGTGTGTTTAGCAAGCAGCCTGGAACTGACTGGCAGTGATAAGGGGGTGGAAAAGGAGATAAGCTTCCCACAGCAGCACTAAAAATAAACAGACAAGAAAGCAGCAGCTTCAAACCACAGGTAGACTGGGTGCAGTAAGGATGATACCAGAATTGAGTGGTTATAACTATCGGGAAAGACTGAACAAGCTAGGGCTCGTTTCTCTCGAAAAGAACATAAGAAATAGAGCATACGGCCCCTCGAGTCTGCTCCGTCATTCAATAAGATCATGACTGATCGTCAAACTCAACTCCACTTTCCCGCCCGATCCCCATATCCCTTGATTCCCTTAGTGCCAAAAAAAAATCTATCGATCTCAGTCTTGAATATACTCAATGACTGAGCATCCACAGCCCTCTGGGGTAGAGAATTCCAAAGATTCACAACCCCCCCGAGAAGACATTTTTCCTCATCTCAGTCCTAAATGGCCGACCCCTTATCCTGAGACTATGCCCCCTAGTTCTAGACTCTCCAGCCAGGGGAAACAGCCTCTCAGCATCTACCCTGTCAAGCCCTCCAAGAATTTTATACATTTCAATGAGATCACCTCTCATTCTTCTTATTGAACAAGCCTCTCATCCCAGGAATCAATCTAGTGAACCTTCATTGCACTGCCTCCAAGGCAAGTATATCCTTCCTTAAGTAAGGAGACCAAAACTGTTCACACTACTCCAGGTGTGGTCTCACCAAAGCCCTGTACAATTTCAGCATAAGAACTGGCTGACAAAGAGTAGGCTGAGGGGTGACCTGATAGAGGTCTTTTAAAATTATGAAGGGGTTCGATAGGGTAGAAGTAAAGAAGATGTTTCCACTTGTGGGGGAGACCAGAACTAGGAATCATCAATATAAGTTAGTCACTAATAAATCCAATAGGGAATTCAGGAGAAACTTCTTTACCCAGAGAGTGGTGAGAATGTGGAACTCTCCAAACACTTCAATTAACAGATACCCCCCATCCCGAGCACTTTGGACTTACACTCAATCCATGTCAAATGGAAATAGCACGAGGCCGCCCTGTGAACCCTCATCGTGATTCTCTCTCGAGTCAGACTGGACCCTGGATTGGAACTGGTCTGCGAGATTAGTGTTGACTTAGTTTGGGTTTCACAGAGCTACAGATCCAGAGGTACTAAACTTTCAGTATGAACACACCCAAAAGCAGCAATGAGATGAATAACCAGTTAATCTGTTTTAATGGTGTTGGCTAAAAGGAGCTACTTTTAGCCGGGACTCCACAATTCCCCTGTTCTTTGTCAAATAATGTCATGGGATTTTTAACCTCTCACCCAGAGGGCAGCATTTCCAGCCCCCAGAAGGGACGTCAGCTCTCCAGGGTTGTCCCGGTGTCTACAGGAATTAAAGATTAATCTGCCTCTGAGTCAGTTCAAGTCCCACTCCAGGGACATGAGCACAAAATCCAGGCTGACACTTCCTGCGCCAGTGCTGAAGGAGTTCTGCACTGTCGGAAGTGCCGTCTTTCGGATGAAAGGTTAAACCGAGGTGCCATCTCACTTCTCAGGTGAACGTAAAAGATCCCACGGCCACTTTTTGAATAAGAGCAGGGGAGTTCTCCCCGGTGTTGTGGACAATATTTTGTCACTCTACCAACATCGCTTAAACTGTTTATCTGGTCATTACCACGTTGTTGTTTGTGGGATCTTGCTGAGCGCAAATTGGCTGCCACGTTTCCTACATTACAACAGTGACTACACTTCAAAAAGTACATCATTGGCTGTAAAATGCTTTAGGACGTCCTGAGGTTGTGAAAGGCGCTATATAAATGCAAGTCTGTCTTTCTTTTCCCAGACGCTGCAGTGAGCAACCCACAAGAAAGCAGCATAGGGCCATTAAAATAATTGATGTGGGCATTGCTGGCAAGGCTGGCATTTATTGCCCATTCCTGATTACCCTTCATAAAGGTGGTGCTGGGCCTTCATTTTCATTGAACACTTTTGTTTATTGGTTATAAAAATATAGACGATGGGAAAAAAGCCTGTTTGACTGACAGTCAGGAATCCAATTGGGTGACAAAGAGTCTATTAATTTTCCAATTGGCCATGGGAAAGTGGGGCACTGTGAGGATAGGCATGCCGAGCGACCAGTGGCAGGGCTGTTGGAGCAGGGTGGTCGTGTGATGAAACCTCCAGGAATACGTCCAACCAGAGTTGGCAACCCCTAAACTGCAGTGGTGCATTGGTTTAAGAACTCAAGTGGAGAGGACTTGTACCCACAGCTCCCTGACCCAGGGGACAGGCCAGGCTGAGATGGTGGAGCCAGCCCTTTCAATTCAGTTCTTGACTGAAACCAGTGATGACCGAGTTAATCCATGGGTTTGCATGGGAATAACCATTAACCACAGGTTAAACATACCTGTGCTGAGATGGCCAAAAAAACATTCCCGCAGGGATGTGACTGGGATGGATATTCTGGGTCCTGCTGAAACTATCTTCTACACAGAACTTACAGCACAGAAACAGGCCATTCGGCCCAACTGGTCTATGCTGGCGTTTATGCTCCACACGAGCCTCCTCCCTCCCTACTTCATCTCACCCTATCAGCATATCCTTCTATTCCTTTCTCCCTCGTGTACATATCTAGCTTCCCCTTAACGACAACAATTTGCATTTATATAGCGCCTTTAACATAGTAAAGCATCCTAAAGTGCTTCACAGGAGTGATTATCAGACCAAAAAAACCGAGCCACATAAGTAGATATTAGGACAGATGACCAAAAGCTTGGTCAAAGAGGTAGATTTTAAGGAGTGACTTCAAGGAGGAGAGAGAGGTAAAGTTGCGGAGAGGTTTAGGGATGGAATTCCAGAGCTTAGAGGCATCTGTGCTATTTGCCTCAACTATTCCTTGTGGGAGTGAGTTTCACATTCTCACCACTCTCTGGGTAAAGAAGTTTCTCCTGAATTCCTTATTGCATTTATTAATAACTATCTTATTTTATGGCCTCTAGCTTTGGTCTCCCCCACAATCATATCACAGTAAGTACAGCACAGGGGGAGGCCATTCGGCCCATCGTGCCTGTGCCAGCTCTTTGAAAGGGCTATCCAATTAGTCCCACTCCCTGCTCTTTCCCCGTAATCCTGTAAATATTTTCCCTTCAAGTATTTGTCCAATTCCCTTTTGAAAGTTATTTTTGAATCTGCTTCCACCGCCCTTTCAGGCAGCGCATTCCAGATCAGAACAACTTGGTGCTTGTAAAAAAAGTTTCTTCATCTCCCCTCTGGCTCTTTTGCCGATCACCTTAAATCTGTGTCCTCTGGTTACTGACCCTTCTCCCACTGGAAACATTTCTCCTTATTTACTCTATCAAAACAGTTCATAATCTTGAACACCTCCATCGAGGTGCAAACATTTTCTCCACCTCGACCTTATGGACCCCCTTCATAATCTTAAAGACCTCTATCAGGTCACCCCTCAGCCTTCTCTTTTCTAGAGAACAGAGCCCCAGCCTGTTCAGTCTTTTAGTTGAAAGTAACTGCAATGGGAGAGTGGCTGGGCCGGGATTTTGGCCAGTTTCGTGCTGAGAGCGATGCTCCAGCTGATCACCTGGAATTGTTCAAGAGTGTACCTGGAATTGGGCAGGTCGTGTGCCGGACTCACCGCCGCTGCGGCTGTAAGGAGGAGAGAGGGACTTCCCTCCAACACTCAGGCTCCTGTTGTTCTGCGGAGATCTGACGAAACGAAAACAGGTTTCCCACTGAGCTTTGTTATTTACATACCCACGGCAGCCTGCCCTGTTTGTGTTAAGACAGTAGTCACTCTCCCTTACAAACCTGTTAAAGATAGGAAACACACTGAGCTCCTGTCCAGTGATTCCAACATCCACCCTGAAACTTGAGGTACGTTTAACATTACCCTTTTAAACCTCAATTTTAGCAATTCTGTGAATAGAACATAACGCTCAATTTAAAAATATAGACTAAAATTAATGGATTATAATTTAAATCCTAAACTTTTAAGCATAATTCTAACACTTGTCCCTAAAAGTTTAATTTGCTTCAATGAATGTTGCAGATTGCTAATCTTCATTTATTTGACCTGCTATTTTACATTTTATTTAATGTGTAGGTAATGTGTCTTTGGATTTGATGTTTTTAATTTTTTTCTAATTGAGATAAGCGATAGTTCCCTGTATTCTGTGTGATTTATTATTATTAATAATCTGATTTGCTAACTCTGTTTAATAGTAGAAACGCTAATATTTTCGGTTCCCGCGGTGTCCCTAAGCCCGCCGGTTCATCAGCCAAAATTACCAATTGCTCCACATAGTCACGAAACTTAACGGAAACGAGTAAATTAACAAGGGATTTTAGAGATTAATTTTTTTTTTAAAAATCGGTTGTTTTAGAAACGAAAGAAAACTAAAATTAAAAGGAACATTTCCCAACACTAGAAATCTGAGGTTTTAAAACAGAAAATACTGGAAGCATAGTAAACCCTTCAGTTCCTGGGAGTGGGGAGGCTTTTAATGACTCAGGTTAGAGCCCCATCAGAGCCCAGAGTTATGGTGAACCTCATACACTGACGTGCCTTCTGCATTTTTTTTGGAAATTTTTAAAGTTCTTGCCCCTCCTAGCAACCTGCCTTTCATTTAAATTCTTTCCAGTTATGCAGCCCCTCGCAGTGAGTACACTATCTTATTCACAATTAGTCATTTACCTGTTTAAAGATAGTGATATTTTTACACCACTGTGATATTGGCTTTCTGTCATAATTTACCCTCTGCATTCTGTTAAAATTAACAATAATTCCAGAACCCTTTTCCCTTTCTCAGTTGTTTCTTTCTGTGAAATGGTAGATCTCCTATCTCACTTGATAGGTGTGTTGTGTTATAAGGGCTGAGAGTGTAATGCACAATGTATTATTCTGCTGCTAAGGTGCTCATGTTTAGATGTTGCTGTTCCTTTAAGGACACCAAGTAAAAATTGCTGTGAATAGGCAGACCTTCAGATTAACTGCTGCTGTTGAGGGAAAAAATACTTGTAATTGCTTAAAAATGTTCCCAACAATTACACAATAACTTTACAATATTGACTAACCAAACCTATAAATACTAATACATCTGCTATTTCAATCTATTTATAGATTCACAGGGATGATACCGAAACTGTGAGGATATACTTACCAGGAAAGACTAAACAGGCTGTGGGGTGACCTGATAGAGGTCTTTAAGATAATGATAGGGTAGACGTAGAGAAAGCATTCCCACTTGGGGCGGGGTGTGTCCAGAACTAGAGGTAATAAATATAAGATGGTCACTAATAAATCCAATTGGGAATTCAGGAGAAACTTCTTTACCCAGAGAGTGGTGAGAATGTGGAACTCACTCCCACAAGGAGTAGTTGAGGCAAATAGCATAGATGCCTTTAAGGGGAAGCTAGATAAGTGCACGAAGGAGAAAGGAATAGAAGGATATGCTGAGAGCGAGTGAGGGAGGGAGGGGGCTCATGTAGAGCATAAATGCCAGCATTGACCAGTTGGGCTGAATGGCCTGTTTCTCTGCTGTAGACTTGATGTAACTCGAATGAATATCTCCAACCTTAAATCACTTCTTTCTTCAAGAAAACTTCAAAATCTTCACTTATTGACTCACCTTCACATAGAATGGTTACAGCACAGAAGGAGGCCATTCGGCCCATCGAGCCCATACCAGGCCCAACATCCTCTAACTTACTGTGAGCAAAGCCGTGGGAAATCAATTTCTATAAATTACACTTTATCTTGTATAATATCAGAGGTGCTGTCCTTTGATGTGATGTTAAACTGAGGCCCCATCTGCCTGTTCCAGTGGTTCAGGTCAATGTTAAAGACCCCATGGCTCTATTTGAAGTAGAGCAACGAGCTCTCGCATTGTCCTGACCAACATTCCTCCCTCAACCAAGACCATCAAAAATAGATTAATTGATCATTCATCATATTGCTGTTTGTGGGATCTCACAGCGTACAAAACGGCTCCTGATTTGCCTACATACCAGTCACTGCACGTCAAGGTAATTATTTGTATGTGAAACATTTTGAGATGTCCTTGCTATAATGGGGTGTCTAAAACTGTAAACAACACCTTATATTACAGCTGGTCACTGGAAAAAAGAAAATTTAAAAAAATGTAAATTAAAAAAAATCTTCTGCAACAATTAAAACCTGAAGGAATGAGACTCCACACTTGTAATAGTTAATTTTCAGTGCCAGAGAGGTTGACTGGCAGTAATTAACAATTATCACATCGTTAAAAGGGTACTTAAACTTGAAATAACTTAACTTTCTGTGGTGAGTTTAGTTTGTATCTCCCGCACAAATACAGGAACTTCACGCTGTTCAATGCATTTCAATGATGAGGCAGACGTGGAGATGCCATTTTCGCGATGCTATCAGCGCAATGGCGCATCTCAGACAGTAAATTTTGGTTTTCCGCGTTTAACCGCAGGTCTGTCCCTTGCCTGATTTGCTGTGGCATTTACACATCAATAACAGTGAGCACCATCAGCCTCTCTGTTATTTTGAGAGCAAATTCTGGGCCAATATTCTAACTGTGGCCTAATCAATGCAATCACCAAGAGCAGAGCTTGGAAAGTTGAAGAACAGAATCAGTGCATGCAGGCTGTAATTAATGTTACTTCTTAATATTTTTAAGGCAGGAGACTCAAAATACGAGACTCAGACAGGAGCAGAAAAGCCGATCGGTAAGTGAAATGACTAAACCGGAGAGCAGAGAGGTTTGATTAACAAATCTACTGCATTAATTGAGGTCTTTAGCTCAGTGTTCCAGCATGCCAATGGTGCAGTCGGCACTTATGTTTTTAAAGAGCAACATTCCTTGAAATTAGCAATGAGATGGAATGTTGGCCTTTATTGCAAGGGGTTGGAGTACAAGAGTAAGGAAGTCTTGCTGCAATTGTACAGGGCTTTGGTGAGACCTCACCTGGAGTACTGTGTGCAGTTTTGGTCTCCTTATCTAAGGAAGGATATACTTGCCTTAGAGGCGCTGCAATGAAGGTTCACTAGATTGATTCCTGGGATGAGAGGGTTGTCCTATGAGGAGAGATTGAGTAGAATGGGCCGATACTGTCTGGAGTTTAGAAGAATGAGAGGTGATCTCGTTGAAACATATAAGATTCTTAAGAGGGCTTGTCGGAGGAGATGCTGAGAGGCTGTTTTCTGCCTAGAACTGGGGGCATAGTCTCAGGTTAAGGAGTTGGACACTCACAACAACAACAACAACAACAACAACAACAACAACAACAACAAGAAGAAGAAGAAGAAGAAGAAGAAGAAGAAGAAGAAGAAGAAGAAGAAGCAGCGTTTAAATAGCACTTTAACCTAGTAAAACGTCCCAAGGCATTTCACAGGAGTGATTATCAAGCAAAATTTGACACCGAACTACATAAGGAGATATTAGGACAGATGAGGTAGGTTTTAAGGAGCGTCTTAAAGGAGAAGAGAGAGGTAGAGAGGCGGCGTGTTTGGGGAGGGAATTCCAGAGCTTAGGGCCCAGGCAGCTGAAGGCACGGCCGCCAATGGTGGAGCGATGGAAATCAGGGATGTGCAAGAGGCCAGAATTGGAGGAGCGCAGAGATCTCGGAGGGTTGTAGGGCTGGAGGAGATTACAGAGATAGGGAGGGGTGAGGCCATGGAGGGATTTGAAAACAAGGATGAGAATTTTAAAATCGAGGCGTTCCCTGAGCGGGAGACAATGTAGGTCAGCGAGTACAGGGGGTGATGGGTGAACGGGACCTGGTGTGAGTTAGGATACGGGCAGCAGAGTTTTGGATGAGCTCAAATTTATGGAGAGTGGAAGATGGGAGACCAGCCAGGAGAGCGTTGGACTAGTCCAGTCTGGAGGTAACAAAGGCATGAATAAGGGTTTCAGCAGCAGATGAGCTGAGGCAGGGGCGGAGTCGGGCGATGTTACGGAGGTGGAAGTAGGCGGTCTTGGTGATGGAGCAGACATGGGGTCGGAAGCTCATCTCAGGGACAAACAGAACGCCAAGGTTGCGAATGGTCTGGTTCAGCCTCAGACAGTGGCCAGGGAGAGGGATGGAGTCAATGGTTAGGGAACGGGGTTTGCGACAGGAGCCAAAGACAGTGGCTTCAGTCTTCCCAGAATTTAGTTGGAGGAAATTTTTGCTGATCCAGTACTGGATGTCAACAAGCAGTGTCACAAATGAGTGACAGCGGAGGGGTCGAGGGAGGTGGTGGGGAGGTAGAGCTGGGTGTGGTCAGCGTACATGTGGAACCTGACATTGTGTTTTCGGATGATGTCGCTGAGGGGCAGCATGTAGAAGAGGAACAGGAGGGGGCCAAGGATAGATCCTTGGGGGACTCCAGAGGTAACAGAGTGGGAGCAGGAGGAGAAGCCATTGCAGGTGATTCTCTGGCTATGACTGGATAGATAAGAATGGAACCAGGCGAGCGCAGTCCCACCCAGCTGGACGACGGAGGAGAGGCATTGGAGGAGGATGGTGTGGTCAACGGGTGCAGACAGGTGGAGAAGGCTGAGGAGGGATAGTTTACCACGGTCACAGTCACAAAGGATGTGATTTGTGACTCTGATAAGGGACGTTTCAGTACTGTGGCAGGGGTAGAAAGCTGATTGGAGGGATTCAAACATGGCGTTTGATGAGCACCTGAGATGAGGAAAAATTTCTTCACTCAGAGGGTTGTGAATCTTTGGAATTCTCTATTCCAGAGGGCTGTGGATGCTGAGTCATTGAGTATATTCAAGACTGAGATCAATAGATTTTTGGACTCTAAGGGAATCAAGGGATATGGGGATCGGGCAGGAAAGTGGAGTTGCGGTCGAAGATCAGCCATGATCTTATTGAATGACGGAGCAGGCTCGAGGGGCCGTATGGCCTCCTCCTGCTCCTATTTCTTATGTAACAGTGGCAGAAGGGTAGGTAACCAGAGGACACAGATTTAAGATGATTGGCAAAATGACATGAGGAAACATTTTTTTAATGCAGCAAGTTATGATGATCTGGAATGCGCTGCCTGAAAGGGCGGTGGAAGCAGATTCAATAATAACTTTCAAAAGGGAATTGGATAAATGCTTGAAGGAAAAATATTTACGGGGCTATGGGGGAGAGGGACTAATTGGATAGCTCTTTCAAAGAGCCAGCACAGGCAGGATGGGCCAAATGGCCTCTTTCTGTGCTGTAACATACTATGATACTATACTACTATTAGATTCTTACCGTGCCAGTGTCGTGACAATGATTTGATGAGCTCGCACTCTGGCATGGAGAACTACCCAGTGAGAGCACGTATCGGGAGGTAGGCTGATTGCTGGAATTATCAATATGAACTCCATGTGGGCAAGGCTATGTGCCAGGAATGTGAGCTCAGAAAATTACCCCTGTCAGGTACTGATATGATCCTGTGTTTTAAAATGCCCAAGGAGACTGCCATTGCTGCAGCTGGTTTTGTTATAATTTAGGGGCGTTTTTATGTTTAGCAACGTGAGGTATGTCATTTCTAGCGAATGGAACACTTTTCCACTTTGGGTGCCAATTTTCCATCAAACACTCCCAGGGCAGGTACAGCACGGGTTAGATACAGCGTAAAGCTCCCTCTACACTGTCCCGTCAAACACTCCCAGGGCAGGTACAGGTTTAGATACAGAGTAAAGCTCCCTCTACACTGTCCCATCAAACACTCCCAGGGCAGGTACAGCACGGGTTAGATACAGCGTAAAGCTCCCTCTACACTGTCCCGTCAAACACTCCCAGGGCAGGTACAGGTTTAGATACAGAGTAAAGCTCCCTCTACACTCTCCCATCAAACACTCCCAGGGCAGATACAGCACGGGTTAGATACAGCGTAAAGCTCCCTCTACACTGTCCCATCAAACACTCCCAGGGCAGGTACAGCACGGGTTAGATACAGCGTAAAGCTCCCTCTACACTGTCCCATCAAACACTCCCAGGGCAGGTACAGCACGGGTTAGATACAGCGTAAAGCTCCCTCTACACTGTCCCGTCAAACACTCCCAGGGCAGGTACAGGTTTAGATACAGAGTAAAGCTCCCTCTACACTCTCCCATCAAACACTCCCAGGGCAGATAAAGCACGGGTTAGATACAGAGTAAAGCTCCCTCTACACTGTCCCATCAAACACTCCCAGGGCAGGTACAGCACGGGTTAGATACAGAGTAAAGCTCCCTCTACACTGTCCCATCAAACACTCCCAGGGCAGATACAGCACGGGTTAGATACAGAGTAAAGCTCCCTCTACACTGTCCCATCAAACACTCCCAGGGCAGATACAGCACGGGTTAGATACAGAGTAAAGCTCCCTCTACACTGTCCCATCAAACACTCCCAGGGCAGGTACAGCATGGGTTAGATACAGAGTAAAGCTCCCTCTACACTGTCCCATCAAACACTCCCAGGGCAGGTATAGCACGGGTTAGATACAGAGTAAAGCTCCCTCTACACTGTCCCATCAAACACTCCCAGGGCAGATACAGCACGGGTTAGATACAGAGTAAAGTTCCCTCTACACTGTCCCATCAAACACTCCCAGGGCAGGTACAGCACGGGTTAGATACAGAGTAAAGCTCCCTCTACACTGTCCCATCAAACACTCCCAGGGCAGGTATAGCACGGGTTAGATACAGAGTAAAGCTCCCTCTACACTGTCCCATCAAACACTCCCAGGGCATGTACAGGGTTAGATACAGAGTAAAGCTCCCTCTACACTGTCCCATCAAACACTCCCAGGGCAGATACAGCACGGGTTAGATACAGAGTAAAGCTCCCTCTACACTGTCCCATCAAACACTCCCAGGGCAGGTACAGCACAGGTTAGATACAGAGTAAAGCTCCCTCTACACTGTCCCATCAAACACTCCCAGGGCAGGTACAGCACGGGTTAGATACAGAGTAAAGCTCCCTCTACACTGTCCCATCAAACACTCCCAGGGCAGGTACAGCACGGGTTAGATACAGAGTAAAGCTCCCTCTACACTGTCCCATCAAACACTCCCAGGGCAGGTACAGCACAGGTTAGATACAGAGTAAAGCTCCCTCTACACTGTCCCATCAAACACTCCCAGGGCAGGTACAGCACGGGTTAGATACAGAGTAAAGCTCCCTCTACACTGTCCCATCAAACACTCCCAGGGCATGTACAGGGTTAGATACAGAGTAAAGCTCCCTCTACACTGTCCCATCAAACACTCCCAGGGCAGATACAGCACGGGTTAGATACAGAGTAAAGCTCCCTCTACACTGTCCCATCAAACACTCCCAGGGCATGTACAGGGTTAGATACAGAGTAAAGCTCCCTCTACACTGTCCCATCAAACACTCCCAGGGCAGATACAGCACGGGTTAGATACAGAGTAAAGCTCCCTCTACACTGTCCCATCAAACACTCCCAGGGCAGGTACAGCACAGGTTAGATACAGAGTAAAGCTCCCTCTACACTGTCCCATCAAACACTCCCAGGGCAGGTACAGCACGGGTTAGATACAGAGTAAAGCTCCCTCTACACTGTCCCATCAAACACTCCCAGGGCAGGTACAGCACAGGTTAGATACAGAGTAAAGCTCCCTCGACACTGTCCCATCAAACACTCCCAGGGCAGGTACAGCACGGGTTAGATACAGAGTAAAGCGCAGGGGTGTGGAGTGAGACTGTTGGAGGGTATGTAGATTTCTAAATAAAGAATGGCTCGGGTACAGAACAACAACAACAACTTGCAATTATATAGTGCCTTTAACGTAGTGAAATGTCCCAAGGTGCTTCACAGGAGCGATTGCCAAACAAAATTTGACACCGAGCCATGTGAGATATTAGGACAGGTGACCAAAAGCTTGGTCAAAGAGGTAGGTTTTAAGGAGCATCTTAAAGGAGGAGAGAGAGGCGGAGAGGTTTAGGGAGGGAGTTCCAAAGCTTAGGGCCTAGGCAGCTGAAGGCACGGCTGCCAGTGATGGGGCGATGAAAATCGGATTTGTGCAAGAGGCCAGAATTGGAGGAGTGCAGAGATCTCATAGGGTTGTAGAGCTGAAAGAGGTTACAGAGATAGGGAGGGACGAGACCTTAGAGGGATTTGAAAACCAGGATAATTTTAAAATCGAGGCGTTCCTGAACCAGGAGCCGATGTAGGTCAGCGAGCACAGGGGTGATGGGTGAACAGGACTTGGTGCGAGTTAGGATACAGAGAGCAGAGTTTTGGATGAGCTCAAGTTTACGGAGGGTGGAAGATGGGCGGCCGGCCAGGAGACCATTGGAATAGTCGAGTCTGGAGGTAACAAAGGCACACAAAGCACGGAGGAGATGTAATTGGATGTTTCCCACGTGGCTATTTGGTATTTTCTGAGCCCCGTGAACTTGTGTTGGGATCTCTCTTGTTTTCTATTTATATAAATAATTTGGACATAAGCACAAGAGAAATGAAATCGAAGTTTATTGATATTAAACGTGGAGACAAAGCAAACTGCAGGGAATTGCTGGACCGAAAATTACATAGAAATCACAAGATGGAAAGAGGCCCTTCAGCCCATCCAAATCTATGTTGGTGTTTATCTCCACACGAGCAGTATCCTAATCCCATGAGCCCCACCCTTTTCCCATATCCCTTTATTCCCTTTTCCTTCAACCACCTACCTAATCTAATCTTAGATGGTGACATGGATCTTGGTTCTAACTCGGGGTGGGATTGGTGCTTGGGGGATGTGGAGTTGGGGGCGGGAGAGAGACAGGGTAAGTGACCAACTCACATGCTTATTTAAAGAGGATCCCACCAATCTCGAATACAGGTACAATTGCCAAATGTTTAACCATTGAGTTAGGATTTTTTTCTGCTTACTGCCGCACCCCGCACAGGAAAAAAATCGAAACATTGAAAGTAGATTAGTGATATTTGAAGTGAAATGAAATCCCCTGGGGATCTCTTCTTCACCCCTTCATCTCTCTCCAATGGCAGTGTGAAACGATCTAGAGTCTGAATAAAGCTGTGTCATGCGACACGCTTTGCTAGAGCTGAATCATATCGGGGGGAACTCCAAGTACAAACTGTGTAGCTCGGCACTAACCCCCGTTCATTTGTGAGTCAGTTGGCTCCTCGAGGCCGTCAGTGGGTTGGTCTGGTCCCAGAGGCTTCTCCGTGGTGATAACCAAATGGTTTCCAAAGTGAGATGAAGAGTTAATGGCGATTCGAAGTCAATGAGCTGAGGTGACTATCACTCCATTAATGACTGGGCTGGGACTTTGTGGGGATTTTGTGATTTGTTTGTTTGGAGATTAGAATTCTCAGGCCAGCTGTTGTCTGACAGGAATCTCTGACGTTATTTTGGTCAAAATACATCCTTGACAAGGGTTCTGGTAAAAGAGCATGTTGGAACTGAGGCTGGATGCACTAAACACGGTAGGAACTGGTTAGAGAAGGAAAGACTTGCATTTATGTAATATCTTATCACATCTTAAAGTGCCTCACACCAAATGAGTTAGGTGAAAGTGTCAGAAGGGTATTTCCATGGAAAAGGGAACGATGCACCTATTGGCATTGGTAAGAAAGAAATATCGGCAGAGACTTGAGTAGTTGAGAGCAACAAGGCTTCTCTAATCTAGGGTATTGTGTACGGCCCGGGAACACTTGAAAAATAAGAAGGGGACATAGAGGAACTTTGGGATCCTGCACCTCCTGATATCAAACAAAATAAACTGGGGGAGAGTCCAGGCGACGCAGATTGCATTGAAATCCGTTACTGAGTTGCCTGTTACGAGGTTTACCCTCTATTGGTTAATAGGTAACACTGGGCTAGTAACATGAGGATTCCACACATGGGAGTGGAAATTTGGAACATTCTCCTCCAAAAGGCTGTGGATGCTGGGGAACAGTTGGAGCTTTCAAGACTGAGATCGATAAATTTTTGTTGGGTAAGGGTATCAAGGGATATGGAGCAAAGGAGGGTAAATGGGGCTGAGATACAGATCAGCCATAATCTAATAGAATGGCAAAACAGGCTCGAGGGGCTGAATGGCCATCTCCTGTTCCTAATGTCCCTATGTCATGGTTACAGGAGTCAACACTATGACGTGCACTAAATCATCAGAAAACCAAGCACCTCAGAAGCAGTAAGGTTGGTGGTGGGAGTCAGGCAGAATTTGTAGAAATGATCAGGATGGTGTCCTGCATCTGTTCGAACAATAGAGAAATGAGTGAATCAGAAACCTTACTTGCCCAATCAGAGATTTTTTTTTGGAGGGAACAGTGAGTCAAAATCCCTTACAGTTATAAACAAGCCAAGTGATGGCATCGCTGTCTGATAGCCTGATACTGCTTACACATCCTTGCAAGAGTGAATTCCGTTTTTAAGACTGGTCCCTGTGTGTGCACATCAGCACATGTGGGCACAGCACTCTGCGGACAGCCAGTGGACGATTCGCAGCCTGCAATATAATTGGGGTCCTGTCGGCTGTCACTGAAACTCAGCCACTACTGGGGTTTGACTCCTACTCCAGCCTGAGACAGTACACATTCCTGAGGCAATAAAGAGTGTGTATATGAGTAATTTGTGGAATGTAACCAATTTTCGGCATCTTTTGGGCTTGTGCCATTTGGATTTGAGTCATTCTTTCTGGAAGGTGACACCGTCAGACTCGCAACACTCACCAGTAGCTTTAGAAACTGGTAATTTCACCCACAGCATCCGATCCAGGGCACACCTGTCTGAGTGGGGGAAGAAGTTTTGAGGTCGGAATGTTAAAATGCTGTACCTGCCCTGGGAGTGTTTGATGGGACAGTGTAGAGGGAGCTTTACTCTGTATCTAACCCTGTACCTGCCCTGGGAGTGTTTGATGGGACAGTGTAGAGGGAGCTTTACTCTGTATCTAACCCGTGCTGTACCTGCCCTGGGAGTGTTTGATGGGACAGTGTAGAGGGAGCTTTACTCTGGATCTAACCCTGTACCTGCCCTGGGAGTGTTTGATGGGACAGTGTAGAGGGAGCTTTACTCTGTATCTAACCCGTGCTGTACCCTTTTCCTCAATGCTGAAAGTAGGAATCTGAAAGGAAGGTGGTGCCATTCCCCTGTACTGACGACCCCCACCTCGATGAACAGAAAACTGAGTGAGCTGAATCACTGGGGGAGACTAGGGACCGAGGAGCTGAGAATCATTAGACCCAAGTACACGGTTTAAAAAGCAAGCTGTACTTAATTTTTTTGTGCTTCCCTGCAGAGGTCAGCTTGACATCGTGACCCTGACAGAAGATCACAGGGCCCTGGATCAGCAATCACTGTACGCGATTACCAACAGACACAGGGAAAGTTTGCATCTGTCGTGGGACTGACACCGTTACCAACTCTGTCTTTCTTAGTGGCAAGTAAGTGACACAGCTACCTGATCCTGCACTCCGCTGACCGCCCTGCTCACGTACTGTGCGCGCTCGATGTTACTCTTTCAGATTTCAGCCCCAGGGAATGAAATGTTTGACAAATTTTTCTTGTTCGGAGTACGCAAGAAAACAGATGATGTGCGTCATTTTGCTATAACTGTGTCTGTTAGGGTTGCCAACTCTCCAGGATTGCCCTGGAGTCTCCAGGATTGCCCTGGAGTCTCCAGGAATTAAAGACTAATCTCCAGGACACTGCTGCGAGCAAAAGCCTGGGAGAAAAAATCATCGACGAATTTTTTTTAATGCCCCGAACTCTTTTGTTAATTGGTTATAAAAAATATCAGACATGGAGAAAGAAAAGGCTGTTTGACTGAGTCAAGAATCATCCAATCCAATGGAGAGTCTGTTCGCTCTCCGATTGGCCGTGGGAAAGCAGGGCATGGCGAGGATGGACATGTCGAGCGACCAATGGTGGGAGTGTGGGGCGGGACATTTGGAGTTGGGTGGTCATGTGATGGCACTTCCAGGAATATGTCCAACCAGAGTTGGCAACCTGAGTATCAAACACAAGTGATGTGATATTGCAACTAACACCATTTAAATTATCGTGTGGTATTTCTTTCACAATGGCATTACTCATTTAACAAACAGAAAATGCCGGAAATACATAGCAGGCCCGTCAGCTCGAAAAGAGACAAGACTTGCTGATGTCTGAGATAGAGACCCTTTATTAAAATTCTCTTTCCCACTTTATAAAACCTCCTGTAAACCGATCTCTCTGATCAGGTCTTTGCCGTTTCACCTAACTCAGCACCAGTTACACTTACAAAGGGAGTTGAGAATTTCAGGTTTCTTTCACACAGCTGAGGTAGTTGGGGGCCGATCTGATAGAGGTCTTCAAGATTATGAAGGGTTACGATAGGGTAAATTAGTGATAGTTTGTTCCCACTGGTCAGGGAGACAGTAACAAGTGGGAACAAATTGAAGATAATGACAAAAAAGAAATAAAGGAGAGGTTGGAAAAATATTCTTTACACAGAATTAGACGGTCAGGCAATGGTTCAATTTTCAAAATTCTCATCCTTGTTTTCAAATCCCTCCATGGCCTCGCCCCCTCCCTATCTCTGGAACTTCCTCCAGCCCTACAACCCTCTGAGATCTCTGCGCTCCTCCAATTCTGGCCTCTTGCACATCCCTGATTTCCTTCGCTCCACCATTGACGGCCGTGCCTTCAGCTGCCTGGGCCCTAAGCCCTGGAATTCCCTCCCTAAACCTCTCCACCTCTCTCTCCTTCTTTAAGACGCTCCTTAAAACCTACCTCTTTGAGGAAGCATTTGGTCACCTGTCCTAATATCTCCGTATTTGGCTCGGTGTCAAATTTTGTGTAATAATCACTCCTGTGAAGCCTGTTGGGATGTTTTACTATGTTAAAGGCGCTATATAAATGCAAGGTGTTGTTGTTGGAATGTGGAATTATTAGCCACCAACCATAATGAAACAGAGTCCATGAATTATTTTGAAAGGGAATACTTGCCTCTGAGTCAGAAGGTTGTGGGTTCAAGCCCCATTCCAGAGACCTGAGCACATAATCCAGGCTGATACTCCCAGTGTCAGTACTGAGGGAGTGCTGCATTGTTGGAGGTGTTGCCTCTCGGGTGGATGTAAAAGATTCCACGGCACTATATCAAATGCCCCAGCCCCACTCTAAGAGAAGCTGTGCCCTCAGCCATTTCTCGGTACTGGCTTAAAGTTCTTCAGGCAACTTCTGCACTTTCACAATTGTTCTTAAAGTTCTTTCAGCACTTCTAAAATTTCATCAGTTCTCAGTAACGGCCGGGAACATAGATTTTCTCAAGTGGGAGGGGGAAATTCCATGAAACTCCTGCCTACGCAGGCAAACCTGTATCATTTGAAATAGGCAAAGTTAGAAACTCTTGGAGGGTCTGGTGGTTGGGAATCATGAATGAGAGTGGTTTAAGGTATGACAGCCAAACTAACCTGGGGTAAGAGGTCTGTAGAAGAGCCAAAAATGTAAGAGTGAGACTGGACGATGAGGCTTGGCAGAACGATGGGTGATGAGCAGGATCACAACTGTACCCAACCCTGTCTGCACCCGTGGGAGGTTACTTTTTTTAAAATTCGTTCATGGGATGTGGGCGTCGCTGGCGAGGCCAGCATTTATTGCCCATCCCTAATTGCCCTTGAGAAGGTGGTGGTGAGCCGCTTTCTTGAACCGCTGCAGTCCGTGAGGTGAAGGTTCTCCCACAGTGCTGTTAGGAAGGGAGTTCCAGGATTTTGACCGAGCGATGATGAAGGAACGGCGATATGTTTCCAAGTCGGGATGGTGAGTGACTTGGAGGGGAACGTGCAGGTGGTGGTGTTCCCATGTACCTGCTGCTCTTGTCCTTCTAGGTGGTAGAGGTCGCGGGTTTGGGAGGTGCTGTCAAAGAAGCCTTGGCGAGTTGCTGCAGTGCATCCTGTGGATGGTACACACTGCAGCCACAGTGCACCGGTGGTGAAGGGAGTGAATGTTTAGGGTGGTGGATGGGGTGCCAATCAAGCGGGCTGCTTTGTCCTGGATGGTGTCGAGCTTCTTGAGTGTTGTGGGAGCTGCATTCATCCAGGCAAGTGGAGAGTATTCCATCACACTCCTGACTTGTGCCTTGTAGATGGTGAAAAGGCTTTAGGGAGTCAGGAGGTGAGTCACTCGCTGCAGAATACCCAGCCTCTGACCTGCTCTTGTAGCCACAGTATTTATGTGGCTGGTCCAGTTAAGTTTCTGGTCAATGGTGACCCCCAGGATGTTGATGGTGGGGGATTTGGCGATGGTAATGCCGTTGAATGTCAAGGGGAGGTGGTTAGACTCTCTCTTGTTGGAGATGGTCATTGCCTGGCGCGAATGTTACTTTCCACATATCAGCCCAAGCCTGGATGTTGTCCAGGTCTTGCTGCATGCGGGCACGGACTGCTTCATTATCTGAGGGGCTGCGAATGGAACTGAACACTGTGCAATCATCAGCGAACATCCCCATTTCTGACCTTATGATGGAGGGAAGGTCATTGAAGAAGCAGCTGAAGATGGTTGGGCCTAGGACACTGCCCTGAGGAACTCCTGCAGCAATGTCCTGGGGCTGAGATGATTGGCCTCCAACAACCACTACCATCTTCCTTTGTGCTAGGTATGACTCCAGCCACTGGAGAGTTTTCCCCCGATTCCCATTGACTTCAATTTTACTCGGGCTCCTTGGTGCCACACTCGGTCAAATGCTGCCTTGATGTCAAGGGCAGTCACTCTCACCTCACCTCTGGAATTCAGCTCTTTTGTCCATGTTTGGACCAAGGCTGTAATGAGGTCTGGAGCCGAGTGGTCCTGGCGGAACCCAAACTGAGCATCGGTGAGCAGGTTATTGGTGAGTAAGTGCCGCTTGATAGCACTGTCGACGACACCTCCATTGAGAGTGGACTGATGGGGCGGTAACTGGCTGGATTGGATTTCTCCTGCTTTTTCATGTCTGGGGTTCATGTCTAGAAAAGAGAAGTCTGAGGGATGACTTGATAGAGGTCATTAAGATCATGAAGGGATTTGATAGGGTTGAAGTGGACAAGATGTTTCCACTTGCGGGGGAGACCAGAGCTCGGGGTCGTAAATATAAGATCGTCACTAATAAATCCAATAGGGAATTCAGGAGAAACAGGAGAGTGGTGAGAATGTGGAACTCGCTACCATGAGGCGTAGTTGAGGTGACTAGCATAGATGCCTTTATGGGGAATCTAGATAAACATATGATGGAGAAAGGAATAGAAGGATATGCTGATAGGGTGAGATGAAGTAGAGAGGGAGGAGGCTCGTGTGGAGCCTAAACACCAGCATGGACCAGTTGGGCTGAATGGCCTGTCTCTGTGCTGTAGAGTCTATGCTCTTCCGAGTCATGGGTAATCACCAGCACTTCCGCTACCTCTGTGCAGGCCGTGGATCGGATCCGAGACCTTCCTTGTCCGAATGCTCTGTAACGCACCGGGTGGTGCCTTTACACTGAAACTGTGGAGGAGATCCAGATATCATGTTTGACTGGGTGTAACAAATTTTGGGTCAGGTTAAGCCTTTGAGACTGGGCTTTAACTGAACTGCCGCTGGAGGTTATCTGGTCATTTATCTCATCACTGTTTGTGGGATCTTGCTGTGCGCAAATTGGCTATGAAGCACTTTGGGATGTCCATGAAAGGTCGGTCGGTCGTTCTTTCCTTCCGTTCTGATCCGTGAAACGTGGAGCTGTCGGGTTGAAGCTCGACAGTTCTAAAATGAAGGTTGCTCTGTCAGTCCAGCTATTCTGACCTTCCGGGCACTGACAGATTAGCTGCACACACAAAATAAAGGCGCAGAGTGACAGGTAACTCCAGCTCCTGATACCAGACGCTCAGCACTATTGTCAGAGAGCTCGGGACCCATTGTTTGGGAGGATATCAGTCGCTCTCGGGTGTCAGAGCTGGTGACAGCTAAAGATTGCCCAATCCAAGATGACTCACTTTGGTGGAACCTGATCGCCGGCTCTCTGTAAGCGGACTGATCAATAATTTGTCACACGTTGAAGAGAGCAGACATGGTTCTGAACACAAGAGTTGCTGCTATCAGGTGGGCAGCCCAGTATTAACTGATAGCGGCACTGACAAAATGGCTAAAAATAACTGCTGTCCTTTCAGTCCATCAGGAACATGAGATCTCGTGCCCTGCGAAGGTTTGTTTGGGCTCGATGCAGGTAAGTAGGGAATTTGCGTATCCTGCCGATTACTTTCGCACCTTTTTCGATGTTATTGGAGTGATTGCGTTCCCCAGAATCAGTGGATCGTTAACTGCAGGCTAGGAGAGGGAACACATTTAAAGCATTAATGCTCATTTGTAAATGAATTCTGAACATTCCTGCCTCAGATCACTGTGACACTGTTGGAGTCGTCATTTTGTATCTTCACACGCTGTCCCCTCGGAGACCAGTGTGAAGTAGTGGGAGGATTCTCAGGCTGATTAAGAGTCTGACAGGCCGCGACGTAAACGCTCCTTCTGTGGCCATAACCATCTTTATACCGGCCCTTGAGGGGGTCAGTCCTCAATGGCGGGAGGGTTTTATGGGCTCTCACAGCCCATACGGTGAAGGGAGGCGCCCACACCCATTGTTACACTGTCTGAGGTGCCGTCTTTTGAATGAGACGCTAAACCGTCTGCCCTCTCAGGTGGACTTAAAACATCCAACGGCCAAATATTTCGAAGAACAGCAGGGGAGTTCTACCTGGTGTCCTGGGCCAGTGTTCATCCCTCAACCGACATCACTATAACAGATTATCTGGGCATTATCACACTGCTGTTTGTGGGATCTTGCTGTGCACAAATTGGCTGCTGTGTTTCCTACATTGCAACAGACACTACACTTCAAAAGTACCTCATTGGTTGTAAAGAGCTTTTGGACGTCCTAAGGTCTTGAAAGGCGCTACATAAATGCAATTCTTTCTTTCTATCTTTCATTGTCTAATTTAAAACAATGAAATGACCGTAGGCAGGAGTGGGTTAACGGTATCTCAGTCTGTGGGTTCAGGTATCGTTTACAGGTTCCTGCCACACACTCACACTCACTGCTGGTCCAAACCCTTGGATTCAATTAAATCCTGTGTCGGTCACTTGCAGCTGTCTATTTTTCAACAGTTGATGCTGTTTTAAAGACCACCTGTACGGAGACCACCCAACACACCAGCCCAGAGCCCGTGTACAGCAACCCCCCCTGTAAAAAGCAAAATTACTTGTGCTACTTATGCTGTTATTTGCCCTGAAAGCACCAACTCTTAATGGGACATGGCTTCCATGGCGTCTCATACTGATGCTCATTGCTAATCTGTGAGCATAGGCAGAGTGTTGGTAGGCTGTTTGACTTTGTGAGGCATCTCACTTGACCATACACAGGCATGCTCTTTCCAGTGGAGGTTTTTCCATTGTGATCTAGGAACATAGGAGCCATTCAGCCCCTCGAGCCTGTTCCACTGTTCATTTAGATCATGGCTGATCTGTATCTTAACTCCATTTACCCGCCTTGGTTCCATAACCCTTAATACCCTTACCTAACAAAAATCTATCGATCTCAGTTTTGAAATTTTCAGTTGACCCCCAGCCTCAACAGTTTTTCGGGGGAGAGAGTTCCAGATTTCCACTCCCCTTTGTGTGAAGAAACGCTTCCTGACATCACCCCTGAACGGCCCGGCTCTAATTTTAAGGTTATGCCCCCTTGTTCTGGACTCCCCCCACCAGAGGAAATAGGGTAGATAGAGAGAAACTATCAACTCCTTTTAATCAGCTTAAACACCTCGATTATATTTTCTACACTGTAGGGAATACAAGCCTGGTCTTTGTATCCTGTCCACATAACTTAACCATTTTAGCCCCGATATCATTCTGCCCTGGAGATTTTTGAGCCACACTTACTGGGGAAGAGTAGCTGAGGTGGTTTCCCATTGCCTTCCTTGTGGTTTTGATCTTCGGGGTATCTTCTTCTAGGTGGGGCTGCAACCAAGGCTAAAGACCCCCACCTAACCTTTCCGATTGGGGGGGGGGGAAGGAGGGCGTCGTCACCCATCAGACACAAGTATCCCCGTTAGATGTCAACCCAGTATTTAGAGATCATAGTCTAGTCTCCATTTACTGTCTGGAGTGGGTCTCGAACTCTTCACCTTCTGACTCAGAGGCTGGAGTGAGACCATTGAGGCAAAGGCTCGCTCCCCGGTGGGGGTATTGGGTAGTAATCAGGAGCAGGGGCCCAGGCTGGATTCATTTATCCCACCCATTGTCTCAGCTGAGATCCACCAACTCAGGGCTGGCACATGTGGCCACCCTTGTCTGCACAGCTCAGTCCCATACAGGGCGGGGCACTTACTAAACCGAGCCACGGGCAGAGGTTTATATTGATTCTTAGGGGGAAAAAAACATATTATTGGGCCAGTCTTAAAGTTAATGGGATCTCTTAGGGGAACAGTCACAATGACAAACTGTCCTCAGACAAAAACAAAAGTTGCGCTGATACAAATTCTTAAGTTTGAGCAAAGTTATGAGTAGCGCTTGGGATCAGAAACTTTCCCCAATGATCTGCACCGTATCACGAGCTTTCAGAGCGAGGCAGTTCTGGAGAGTTCCATGAACACAATGCACTGTGAAAAATGGCCACCAAAGCCTCTGTCACATAAAACATATTTAATGACATACGAACATATGGAATTAACGGGCAGGAAAAGACCAGCCTGTCCATCAAGCCTGCCCCAGAATCATGATGGCCGGAGCATGCTGACTGGACAGTTGCTCCCTCCCTCCCCCCCCTCCCCCCTCCTCCCCCCCCCCCTCCTCCCCCCCCCCTCCTCCCCCCCCTCCCCCCTCCCCCCTCCCCCCCCTCCCCCCTCCCCTCCCCCAAACACTTTGACATTTATTAGTTATAATATTATTGGAGATGGGGGGAGAAAAAGGCTGTTCCACTAACAGTCAAGATTAATCCAATCGGGTAACAAAGAGTCTGTTCCCTTCCCCAGTTGGCCGTTGGAAGGCAGTGGTGCCTGGAGGACAGACCAATGGCGGGAGTGTGGGTCGGGGGCGGATCGAGGCAGGAGATCATGTGATGAAACCTCCAGGAATACACCCAACCAGAGTTGGCAACCTCCAGGCCCAATAAGGGGAAAAATACACTGGAAAATTCCTCTCCGACCCCCTCAGGCGATGGAAACCAGATCAGAAGATCACATAATGTTTTTAACTTTCAGACAAAACAATATTTAATGCAAAAATTTGTTGGCCTGATCTGTCTGCCTCCATCTTTGGCATAATTAGTCTGACTGGGATGTCTCTGTGGGGTGAGCTGTTTTTAGTTGTTGTCTGGTTTTGTAAACACTAGTTTCTGACAGTGCAACTGCAGAAAGGACCACCTGGATAATCAGTGCCTGTCTATAGACACAAACCAATGAATTATACTTCAAAAAGATTGTGTTTAGCAGGGCAATGGCTGTTACCTTCAGGTCAGAACATCCCAGGTTAGATACGCAGTAAAACACCCCTTTCACCTCTCGGGACATTTGACAGCCAGTTAATTACTTTTGAAGTCCAGTCACTGTTAAACTATGTAGGAAAATGCTCCAGCACATTTCCACACAGCAAGACCCTACAAACAGCGATAAGATAAATATCACATAAACTGCCTCAGAGGTGTTCATTGAGGGATAAATATTGGCTAGGGCAGCAGGTGAATTCTCCTGCTCTTCTTTGAATAGATCCATGAGATCCATAACATCCACCTAACCAGATTTAATATCTCATCTGAAAGATGGTATCTCTGACAATGCAGCACTCCCTCAGTATTGCACCAGCAGCCTGGGTTTTGTGCTCAAGTCCTGGAGTGGGGATTGAACCCACAATCTTCAAACATGGGGGTGCAGCAAGCAGTTAGGAAGGCAAATGGTATGTTGGCCTTCATTGCAAGAGGATTTGAGTGCAGGAGCAAGGATGTCTTACTGCAGTTATACAGGGCCTTGGTGAGACCGCACCTGGAGTATTGTGTGCAGTTTTGGTCTCCTTACCTAAGAAAGGATATACTTGCCATAGAGGGAGTGCAGCGAAGGTTCACCAGACTGATTCCTGGGATGGCAGGAATGTCGTATGAGGAGAGATTGGGTCGACTCGGCCTGTATTCACTCGAGTTTAGAAGAATGAGAGGGGATCTTATTGAAACGTATAAAATTCTGACAGGGCTAGACAGACTGGATGCAGGGAGGATGTTTCCCCTGGCTGGGGGGTCCAGAACGAGGGGTCACAGTCTCAGGATATGGGGTAGGACATTTAGGACTGAGATGAGGAGAAATTTCTTCACTCAGAGGGTGGTGAACCTGTGGAATTCTCTACCACAGAAGGCTGTGGGAGGCCAAGTCACTGAATATATTTAAGAAGGAGCTAGATAGATTTCTAGACACAAAAGGCATCAAGGGGTATGGGGAGAGAGTGGGAATATGGTATTGAGATAGAGGATCAGCCATGATCATATTGAATGACAGAGGAGGCTCGAAGGGCCAAATGGCCTATTCCTGCTCCTATTTTCTATGTTTCAGACTCCGAGCTGAGAGTGCTACGCACTGAGCCACAGCTGATAGGAACAACAACAGCTCTATACAGAGTAAAACTCCTCTACACTGTCCCATCAAACACTCCCAGGGCAGGTACAGCACGGGTTAGATACAGAGTAAAGCTCCCTCTACACTGTCCCATCAAACACTCCCAGGTCTATCCCGCCACTGGAGGTGACTGTAGACCAGGCTCTCAGTATCTCCAATCAAAACTGCATCACTGCAGGACATTGTGTCCAGTGTCCGAGAGTTGGCGGGGTAGACCCTGTCTATTATCACTCAGGGTACACATCCCGAATTATCGCCACCTCCTTTACAGACACTGACCTGCTCCGTGTTTCCAGCATTTTCTATTTTTATTTCTGATTATCCCAGATATGGCCAGACATGACCTGGACATTCCCAGCTGGTTACAGTGGGGTGGGAATGATGTTTCTAATTACACAGCGCCAGGGCTCCTACAACATGTTTACTTGCTTTTTTCAAAGGGAAAGAAAGCTCAGGTAAAAACTAATTTTAAGCCTTCAAAAGCACAAAGCAGTTTATAATTAACTTTAAAACTGCTTTTGCGGTTTCCCCAGACAACGGCAAGATATTATTTTAAACAGACAGTGCAATTCCTCCACACCATCTTGGATCTGGGAATTTGATAGGGTGCGGTAGTGTCGTGGTTATATTACTGGACTAGTAAACCCAAGGCCCAGACTAATAATCCAGAGAACGTGAGTTCAGATCCTAGCCCGGTAGTTGGTGAATTTGAATTCAGTTTAAAACAAAAAATTTGGAAATAAAATGTTGGTATCAGTGAAAGAGATCATGAAGCTGTCGGATTGTCATTTAAAAACAAACAACAGGTTCTCTAATGTCCTTTAGGGAAGGAAACCTGCTGCTGCTACTTAGTTTGGGGCTATATGTGACTCCAGTCCCACACCAACATGGTTGACTGGTCTCTGAAGGGACCTAGCAGCCCCTCAGTTGTATCAAACCACTATAATGAATAACACATGGACTGCAGTGGTTCGAGAAGGTCCACCTCACCTTCTCAGGGCAACTAGGGTGGGCAATAAATGCCGGCCTTGCTAGAAATTGGATGTTCAATCCTTCCTGTGTCCGATCTCCTCCTCCTGCTATATTAATATTCAGAAGTTCCATGCTTGCTCCCAGAGCCCAACCACAGCGTGTCAGATATTCAAATTAGTTAACTCATTTAGTGCTTTGTCTGAATCATAATAAGTAAGGACGTGCTTTGAACAAGGCTTGTCATAGGCACGTAGAGGGAGCCTATAGCTTGGTTGCATTGTGAGATGTGATGGTTTGTGGTTTTTGTGATAACTGCTGCAGCTTCAAGCTTTGTGTTCTGGGAGTGTCCTCAAAACATTCTCTCCTCTGGGGGTGAATGTGCGTGGGGTGGGACCAGGAATTGAGCTAAGGGGAGGACACAACTTAACAAAACAAATTAAGCTGTTTTGTAGTCTCAACATTTAACAAGTATGTTTATGTCAGTGCTAACTCTCTCTCTACCTCTCTGTCTCTTCCTCTGTCTCTCTATCACTCTGTCTCTTCCATTCTTTATCTCTCCCTTCCAGAGCTGCACTCGATCGCTGACTGAGATTGACTGGTCAAGTCATGGAGTGGGGCTCAAACCCACAACCTCTTAGTCCCCGATTATGAAAGTGCTACTCACTGATCCAGACACAGCAATGGAATTGCTGCAAAAAACCTGCCTGTCTGATTTTACAGGCAGAGAATAAAAGCACAATCTGTGTCTGTTATACAGGCTGCGGTGTTTCTGTTTTAAAAAACAACAGCGACTCCTTTTGTCTGCTCTCTTTCTCTCTTTTTTTTCTCTCTCTTTATTCTCCTTCTGTCTCTTATTTCTCCTTTCACTTCCTGCCTTGCTGTGCGATCTGCAACTTGCTGCAGTTTAATAGAGGGCTTTCATTACTGCTATGAATGCTGGGATAGCTTCACCTCCATAGAGGTACCTTGCTATTGCTCACTATTTACCGAGGGAAAGAAAGACAAGTGCTGGGAATGGTCAGCCCAGCACGTTCAAACATGGCATAGTGTTTCTCAGGTGGGAGAGCAAGCGACTGTGTTTCACTGTCTGTATGTGCTGATTGCAGAAGGGTGGGCAAGCCAGATCATACCTCACCCTGACATCTCCACATTTTTGAAATCCTGTTTCACAGGCTTAGGGCAGATTTGAGAGCACAAAACTCCACAGAGTTCAACCTGAATCAGCGACAGTATGTTTTGCACGTGTGTTATGTTTAATGGGGGTTTCAATCGCAGGCAGGATAGGGGGGGGTGATAGAATACAGCACAATCTGAGGAATTCAGGGACAATTCTGGAAATTCCAGGAAGCTCTGTTGAGCTCTCCTGTAGAAGAGGATTACTCTGTGTCTCCACACCAGCTCTATGTGAGAGCTGAGCCCTCAGGACAGAACTCTCCTTTGCCATTGCCTGCACAGGTTGACCACCGTCTGACCTATCCTTCATTTCACATTAATCTTCCTCCCCTCAACCCCCGCCCCACCGCCTCCACACACCCCCACCCTGGTACTTTGGTCTAATTGAAGCTTTTCTTCAACTCAAAATAATTTAATCTGATTTGTAAATGAAAACAAAATATCGCTTTGCAGTAAAACTGAAATGGGGTCTGAGAGAGCAGGTGCAGACTGAGAACAGGGAGGGTGTGAGAGTCCAGAGAGGGAGCTGAGAGTCCTGGCTGAGGCCCAGATTACCTGTGGGGTTCACAGGGACAGCTTTTATTATTCATTTTAAAAATTAATTTTCAGGTTATGGGCTTCGCTGGCAAGGCCGGCATTTATTGCCCATCCCTCGTTGCCCTTGAGAAGGGGGTGGTGGGCCGCTTTCTTGAACCGCTGCTGTAGCGGTTTGCTGGGTTACTTTAGGGGGGGATAACGGGGTGTGTGATAGATTTGGGCAAAGCTGAGAGTGTGACTTGCATCAGAAAGCAAGCAGAAATAACTGAGTGTGTGAACCTAACCCACTCGGTGAGAAACTGTAGGACCTGATAGGCTACCTGTTTTACACCTGCCTGGATTTGCTCTCCATCAACTTCAATAGAAAGTAAAATTGAACCAGGTGTGAATCAGGTCGGGTATCCGAACCAATCAGTTTCCAGTTGGACGGGTTAAGTTAAAATTGCTCCCATTTGGGGGGCGGGGAGGGGGTTGTCTTTGTGAGTGTCTGTCTGTGGGCTTGTGTGGCTGCGTGTGTAGATACATGTGTATACTTGTGTGCCTGTGTGTATATATACACGTGTGTGTGTCTGCGCTTGTATGTAGATGCATGTTTGTATTTAGTGCTAAACGATGGAGATGAATGGTGCTTTTTGTCTCAGCTTGCTAATTGGCAAAGGTTTTCCTTACACAGATATCATGTGCTCAGTAGCTCGTTCACTCAAAGCCTCATTAAATCCGAAAGGATTTGTCAACATCCCAAATTAAAAGGAAACAAAATGGCCTAGCCAAATTAATCTCCAACATTTGTTTGCTTAGCAGAGCAGGATTGCATAACTGGATGGAACCCTGACCAGGCCTGGGTCACGTTGAGTAGAAGGATTGGCTGCTTCTTAGCTGATTGCAATTTTTGATTATTTTTTTTTGTCTGATGTCCTCCAATCAAGAACATGTCCACTTAAAAATAGGATGAGGTGCCACATTCTGGCCTGCAAGGTGAGGGGTGGGGGGGTCTTTGGATATAATTTATTTAGAATTACACAGAATACATAGAATTTTTCAGCATAGAGACAGGCCATTCGGCCCAACACGTCTATGCTGGTGTTTATGCTCCACATGAGCCTCCTCCCTCCTGACTTCATCTCACCATATCAGCATTACCTTCTATTCCTTTCTCCCTCATGTGCTCCCCTTATCTAGCTTCCCCTGAAGAGCATCCATGTTATTCACCTCAACTACTCCATGTGCTAGCAAATTCTACATTCTAACCACTCGCCGGATAAAGAAGTTTCTCCTGAATTATCTATTGGATTTATTAGTGACTATCTTATATTTATGGCCCCTAGTTCTGCTCCCCCCCCCCCCTCCACAAGCGGAAACATTTTCTCTATGTCTACCCGATCAAACCCTTTTCATAATCTTAAAGACCTCTACCAGGTCACCTCTCAGTCTTCTCTTTTCTAGAGAGAAGAGCCCCAGTCTGTTCAATCTTTCCTGATAGATATAACCTCTCAGTTCTGGTATCATTGTTGTAAATCTTTTTTGCACCTTCTCCAGTGCCTCTATATCCTTTTTATAATATTGAGACCAGAACTGTGCACAATACTCCAAGTGTGGTCTAACCAAGGTTCTATACAAGTTTAACATAACTTCTCTGCTTTTCAATTCTATCCCTCTAGAAATGAATCCCAGTGCTTGGTTTGCATTTTTTATGGCCTTATGGCCAAACAGGTTAATATCTACAATAGCGGTGATATCCAGCCTTGGGAAGGGATTCCCTGGACCATCTCCGATACCTCGCCAACACTTGTCTCGGCTGATCTCGGAGACCCATTCACAATACGCACGGAGAATTGTGAGATTGGAATTACCACAGTGCTTCCTGCTGGGAACTGGGGAAACCAAATATCCCGTGAGGAAATAAAAGGATAAGGTTTTGTGTGGAACTCAAGCAAGTTCCACAATATTCGTCCATCCTCACAGCTCCAACATTCATCTCTGGTCTGCTGCCCTCGAGACACAACATGTCCCCATAACGTTAAATGCCAAATATCTATCCAGCTTCTTTTTGAAGGAGAGAATGAACTCTGCTTCAGCTGATTTTGCTGGAGGTCGATGGGGATTATTAATTTAGTAAATCATCCGTGCCTTTGTTACATCCAGACTCGACTATTCCAATGCTCTTCTGGCCGGCCTCCCACCTTCCACCCTTCGTAAACTTCAGCTCATCTAAAACTCTGCTGTCCGTATCCTAACTCGCTCCAAGTCCCGTTCACCCATCACCCCCTGTGCTCACTGACCTACATTGGCTCCCAGTCCAGCAACGCCTCGATTTTAAATTCTCATCCTTGTTTTCAAATCTTTCCGTGGCCTCGCCCCTCCCAATCTCCATATCCTCCTCCAGCCCTACAATCTCCCAAGATCTCTGCATTCCTTCAATTCTTGCCTCTCGCGCATCCCCGATCTCCATCGCCTCATCACTGGCGGCCGTGCCTTC
Source organism: Heptranchias perlo (assembly GCF_035084215.1). Classification (NCBI taxonomy): domain Eukaryota; kingdom Metazoa; phylum Chordata; class Chondrichthyes; order Hexanchiformes; family Hexanchidae; genus Heptranchias; species Heptranchias perlo. Next base: position 42,462,612 of record NC_090350.1, on the reverse strand, counting down.
AGCTGCCTGGGCCCTAAGCTCTGGAATTCCCTTCCTAACTTCTCCGTCTCTCTACCTCTCTCTTCTCCTTTTAAGACACGCTTTAAAACCTACCTCTTTGACCAAGTTTTGGTCACCTGTCCTAATATCTCCTTATGTGGCTCGGTGTCAAAATTTGTTTGACAATCGCTCCTGTGAAGTCCCTTGGGACGTTTTACTAGGTTAAAGGCGCTATATAAATGCAAATTAGTTCTTTTTTATTAGATGATGCCAAGATTAGATTTTCAAAGTCTGCAGATTATAGGAGGAAAAGGTAGACCAGTGGAGGTGAGCAGTTTAACAACTCTGGGCAAGAATGAGATAAAATAAGATCTGAAACAACAAGTTTCAGTTTCCGCACAGTGGGGATGTAGCGAGGAGGTGGAGCGTATGTGAAGGCTTCGTAGATATTTGTAGCTTAGAAGGAACAAGAGACGAAAGTTCAGAAACAAGATAGAGAAAATGGTGGTTGGAGACGAGAGAGGGATTGTCAGTCCACCAACAAAGTATTCCTCGTATCTGGTCCAGGAGCGTGAGACGGGCTAGGCGAATCTACCCAGATATGGGGGTAGGATTCAAATCGGGAACAGATATGTGTTGTATAGAGAGTCAAGAGCGGTTGAGGAGAAAATAAGTCTGTGGAATAAAAAAGACGACTGAGGTTCTTGGAGGCTGCTTTACCAATGGAGATTTGGTGCTGACAGTTAATTCTCTAATTTAAGTGTCTGCCCTATATAAATTTGTGAAAAATATGTTGTGATATTTAAGGAGAGTGCAGTGTATTAAATACTCATTTTGACATTTAATTCTCTAATCCAGGGAGGGGGCCCAGGGGCTTTGTATTATCCTTGACTCGTGTGTAAGTCTGCAGAAAGACTTAATCACTTGTCATAACTGTCAAGGACTCAATTCATCACCGGCCAGAGGCGGTAATCTGTATTGGTCGTTGTAATTCCTGTCTGCCGCAATTTACGATGTCAGCGGGGCAGCCAAGCCAGACTAATTAAACGCAGCAACTAGTGGCAGCTGGGAGTCCCAAGCTCCAGCTCAGCAAAATACAGCACAATGCAGGCAAGGAGTAAATTAATTAAACACGCGTGGGACTGAGTGAGCTATCAGCCACTGCGGTGATCTGGAACCTTCTGCACCACACACACGCATGTGTGCACATATATACATTCACATACACGTAAACATACATGCGTACATACGCACCCATATACATGCACACGCACACATAAACACTTGTATACACATACATATAGACGCATGCACTCATTGAGGGCATGGCATGTCCCTTTTTAAGGAATGGGAGGCTTTCCTGCCCTGCCACTCACTGTCCATATTAGGAATAGCATGGGTAAGATTTACTCTGCACACCAATGTTACTGTGCCACTGACGTTACTGTGCCATTTCCAGTCTTTTGGCAGCTCTTAAATGAGTTTACCATTTGGTGACAAATTATGGCAAGAGTTTGCCAACCTCTTGTTGACCCAGAGTTGGGCTGAGGAGACAGTTTTGTGGAAACCTACCTCTTTGACCAAGCTTTTGGTCACCTGTCCTAATATTTCCTGATGTGGCTCGGTGTCAAATTTTATTTGATAATCGCTCCTGTGAAGCATCTTGGGAAGTTTTACTACGTTAAAGGCGTGATATAAATGCAAGTTGTTGTTGTAGTAGTACTAAAATAATTTTTAAAAAGTAGTGGGGCTGGGAGAGTTTTGTGTGAGTGAACTTTGGGCGAGGAGAGGACTTGGAATGTGATGCTCCCCCTGGTAACCTGCCAATATGTACTGTTCAGGTGCAGATATCATGAATGGTCACTTGAGTGAAGCCCAGGCAGGTCCCCACAGCCTGGGATCCATATTCCAACAAGGGGCAGCGTCTTCAGGAATGGAGGGGTTGGGGAGGGAAGACCCTCTCTCTCTGCGGTCAGGCGGAGTGAAACTGATCGTGAGCAGTAGCGCAAAACAGGCGATAGCAAATCAGCTGCCCGTTTTACACCCCGCCCAATTTTTCTTAAGAAATAAGGTGTGAGACGGGCGGCTGGTTCACTATTGCCTGTTTCAGCCCTCCCTCACTCCAGATGATTCAATTCTTTCAGAATCATCTGTATTGTAAAGGTAGCCCCCGGATTCTAGCTCTGCTGCCTTCCCTGAGACGGACAAGTGGGTCAATTTGTTTATAAACAGGAACATGCCTGGTCTCCGAAGATGTCAAACTCCCTGAGATCATGATGGCTTCAAGCCTTGGGGATTTATCTCTATAACCCATATGGGCCCAGGCCTGGGTTAAAGCCAACTCCAGATTAGGATGCATCACAGCGAGTGTCAGAGGTGAAAGTTTGCTTGTGAATGAAGGTGCCATTTTGCCAATCCCAGCCTAAACCAGGAGATTGTCTGGGGGTCACTGGCATTGCCAACAGCTGGCACAGAGCTCATTCTTACAATCCAATCTCGTCTGGCTACAGAATTAGAGGCTGTCTCTGGTTTGGTGATTCATTTATTTTTACAATAAATTTTTTCCTTCTGCTGATTTAACACATTGAATGCTGGATGGCATTTTCAGACTTTAAAATATCCACAAATTGGACAGTGCACAGTGTCTACAATCCTGTCGCTGCACAGGGACTCGATCTCCGTCACTGCGCAGGGACTCGATCACTAATTATCTCTCATGCCTTTCAATGGGGCAATGAAAATCTCTTTTTTTCAATTCTTCGACGATGCATTCCAAAACTTTCAATTTTGGCTAGGTCATAAAACAGGCGATATTGGATTGGCCACCCGTTATACCCCGCCCGAGTTTCCTCTCCGAAAGTTAAATCATGTGGGGTGTATAACAGGGTGATATCGCCAGTTTAACACCCATGCTGAAGTTGAAGGTTCCACCTGTAATTTCTTTGTGTCTCTCAGAAGTCCAACTCCAGCTCCCACCTCTTCCCTTTGACAGCTCTAACCTTAGTCCTTCTTCATCTGTTGACTTCCTTGGTGTCTCTACCTGCTTTGGTTTCCAATTTTTTTTTATTGTTGAGAAACCAAAATGAAGAAGCAAATCCTACAGAATAGGGCACAACGAAGGCTGAGAGGAGTTGGAGAAAAGGCAGCATAAATTATAGGGGTTAATTGATACCAAGCTCGGAATTGAAAAACCTCTCGATTGTATGAGAAAGGGAGGATTGAGGGAGGTGAGCAGTTTCACAGTATTGACGTCCTGGGAAAGAATGAGTTAGAGCAGGAGATGGTGCAATGAGTCTTTAATTCAAAATAGAGAGGATATGGGGAGGAGGAAGATTGTGTTCAACTTGCCTTCCAAGAAAGTACACGTTTGCTACAATAAATGTGAATTTCACTATGACCAGCAGTGCAGGAAAGGGGTAATCCTTAGGAACATAGGAATAGCTAGACGAGAAAAGACCAAGATCCATTTAATTCGCCTTCTACCATCCCGGTACTCACATGATACAACGATAATGGAGTTGTTGACTAATCGTAGCAATCAATCTCTATCAATGAGTCTACAACAGACCCAGACATGAGGTGAGGAAAACCTCCAGTGGTGGAGAGCTTTGGGAATCAGGTCCAAAGTCACCTGTTCATCCCGAGCCTGTTACACTCACCACACGTCATGTCTCAAATTACTCATATACTGGATCCCAAAATATTATTTTCTAAAAGAAATCTATCTAATTTGCATTTATATGAATCAATACTAACTGCTAACAGCAAGCTCCCGCAAACAGCAACATGATAATGACCCAATCATCTGTTTTAGTGATGTTGGTTAAGGGATAAATATTGGCCCGGACACCAGGGCGAACTCCCCTACTCCTCTTCAAAATAGCACCAGGGGATCTTTTACATCCATCAGATGGGGCTTCGATTTAACATCTCATCCAGAAGACGGCACCTCCAACAGTGCAGCACTCCCTCAGTACTGCACTAGGAGTATCAGCCTAGATTATGTGCTCAAGTCTCTGGAGTGGGACTTGAACCCATGACCTCCTGACTCAGGGGCGAGAGTGCAACCCAATGAGCCACGGCTAACACTTTGAGTGCAAGTTAACGCTGATGTCCAACCGATCGCCCACTCCCTTCCCTGCTACGGTAAGCTTGCAAACTGTAACTGCGCCTGGTCCTTCAATGTTCTGCTCATCAAGCACCCCGCTCTTTTGACTGGCTTCAGAAGCAGCCTGGCAGGAGAGCTGTTAATTGGGATTAACGAGACGTAGCTCTAATGATTAAGTGAAGTCACCATGCTGCAGAATGAAATCTCGCTTTGCGAGAGCACGGGCTGATTAGCTTTTACTAGTGGGCTTTGTCTACATGGGCTGGCTGGTGTGTAGGATCTGTGCTCTCCATGGACAGGGGGAGCCTCTGCTTACAGAGTGCGGGGATTTCCAGATGGAGATGGAAGGAATTAGATTAAGCTTTGATTATCAAGAAGCGGCTTAAATATAAGAAGTAGGCCATGGAGTTCTCTATGGATTAAGGTCGTTGGATGCTATTAACCTGTAGGTGAGGGAGAACTAGGATGGGGGATGGCAGAACAATGTAACATGACATTAAAATGAACTCAATTGTAGCGAAGATCTCTTGGGGGCAAAATGGGTTATGCACCAATGTGCAGTGGTACAGAGAGTTGGTTGAGCTACTGGAGTGTCATGCCATACTGTGACAGAATCATAGAATCATACAGCACTGAAGGAGGCCATTTGGCCCATAGTGCTTGTGCTGACTCTTTGAAAGAGCTATCCAATTAGTCCCGTTTCCCCTGTAGCCCTGAAAATTTTTCCTTTTCAAGTCTATATCTAATTCCCTTTTTGAAAGTAACTCTTGGACCCACTTCCACCACCCTTTCTCGAACGGGTTGGTATTTGCCTCCCCATCTGGTACCAAAGGGTATTGGTTGGGGGGAGTCGAGTTGTGTCCTAACCAATGGGAAATAGTGGCTCAACAGGCAAGTGTGACACATACCCGGGAGGTTTCACAGCAGCACAGGCTCTGCTCACTGAGAGAGTTCAATGTGAAGTGAGCTTGGGCAGTCTGAGATCAGTTTCTATTGGGCAAGAGCCTATCAAATACGCCAGTCTCCGATTTGTGAGCAATTGGGATTGACTACACATAGCGTGATGGCGGGCGTGTACAGGCGGCGTGATGGCGGGCGTGTACAGGCGGCGTGATGGCGGGCGTGTACAGGCGGCGTGATGGCGGGCGTGTACAGGCGGCGTGAAGGCGGGCGTGTACAGGCGGCGTGATGGCGGGCGTGTACAGGCAGGGTGATGGCGGGTGTGTACAGGCAGGGTGATGGCGGGCGTGTACAGGCGGCGTGATGGCGGGCGTGTACAGGCGGCGTGATGGCGGGCGTGTACAGGCGGCGTGATGGCGGGCGTGTACAGGCGGCATGATGGCGGGCGTGTACAGGCAGCGTGATGGGCGGGTACAGGCAGCGTGATGGCGGGCGTGTACTGGCGGTGAGATGGCGGGCGGGTACAGGCGGCGAGATGGCGGGCGGGTACAGGCGGCGAGATGGCGGGCGGGTACAGGCGGCGTGATGGCGGGCGAGTACAGGCGGCGTGATGGCGGGCGGGTACAGGCGGCGCGATGGCGGGCGTGTGCAGGCGGCGCGATGGCGGGCGTGTGCAGGCGGCGCGATGGCGGGCGTGTGCAGGCGGGGCGACGGCGGGCGTGTGCAGGCGGGGCGACGGCGGGCGTGTACAGGCAGGGCGACGGCGGGCGTGTACAGGCAGGGCGACGGCGGGCGTGTACAGGCAGGGCGACGGCGGGCGTGTACAGGCAGGGCGACGGCGGGCGTGTACAGGCAGGGCGACGGCGGGCGTGTACAGGCAGGGCGACGGCAGGCGTGTACAGGCAGGGCGACGGCGGGCGTGTACAGGCAGGGCGACGGCGGGCGTGTATAGGTTAGTGTTGAGGTGATATAACAGAGGTCAAGTGCAGGTTGGGTAATAGGGAGGATGCACAGCATTGGTTTGTGAATTGCACTTCCTGCCATTACCTCATCAAGCAATGATTTCCTCTCGATGATGCCTGAATTTCTGGGAAATTAGAAACCAAAACAAAACAAAGGACCGATAATCTGGGAGATTTTCTTAATGAAAGAACATTCCACCTGAGCGGCAGTAGAGGCACTAAAATTCGACTCTGTCACCTTGAACATAATTATGATTTTCTCGATAAGGAAATTGGCGGCAAACATCCAGTTTTAATTCAGCAAGACTGAGAGAATAGGAGTATTTCATAAACATGTTGCCCAGGGGTTAGAGTTACAGTCAGCCTCACTGTTATAAATTGACAATAAGTGGCCCAATAGTTCCATGACTAAGAGCTTCACCTGAGGACTGGGAACAGTAGTGTAATATATATAGTCCTGAACCAGCACCACACAGGTCATGAGTTCAAATCCCAATGTGGCAAGTTATGAAATGGAACTCAGTAAATCTGGTAACGAGAAAAAGTCAGCATAAAAATCCCAACTAGTCCATTAATGTCCCTCAGGGAAGGAAGTGGACTACTTTTACCTGGTTTGACCTGGTTAAAGTCTGCCCCACACCCTGCCTGTGTACCTGCCCCACACCCTGCCTGTGTACCTGCCCCACACCCTGCCTGTGTACCTGCCCATCTATTACACTTCTGTGTACTTGCTCCTTTATTACCCCTCCTGCGTACCTGCCCATCCAATACCCCTGCTGTATATTACCCTCCTGTTCATAAACCCCAATATTACCCCTCTGTGCTCTCTGCCATATGACTGCTCCCAATACACACTTGCCCTGTGACTTACTGGTAATGAGTGACACCGCTTTTATCTAAAATACCTTCAACAACAACAACTTGCATTTTTATAGCGCCTTTAATGTAGTAAAACGTCCCAAGGTGCTTCACAGGAGAGTAATCAGACAAAATTTGACACTGAGCCACAAATGGAGATATTAGGACAGGTGACCAAAAGCCTGGTCAAAGGGGTAAGTTTTAAGGAGTGACTTAAAGGAGGAGAGAGAGGTGGAGAGGTTTAGGGAGGGAATTCCAGAGTTTGGGGCCTAGGCAGCTGAAGGCACGGCCGCTATTGGTGGAGCAAAGGAAATTGGGGTTGAGCAAGAGGCAAGAATTGGAGTAGTGCAGAGATCTCAGAGGGTTGTAGGTCCAGAGGAGGTTACAGGGATAGGGAGGGACGAGGCCATGGAGGGATTTGAACACCAGGAGTAAAAATTTTAAATTGAGGCATTGCCGGACTGGGCGCCAATGTAGGTCAGCGAGCACAGGGGTGATGGGTGAACAGGACTTGGTGCGAGTTAGGATACAGGCAGCAGAGATTTGGCTGAGCTCAAATTTACAAAGGGTGGAGGATGGGCAGCCGGCCAGGAGAGCATTGGAATAGTCAAGTCTGGAGGTAACAAAGGCACGAACGAGGGTTTCAGCAGCAGATGAGCTGAGGCAGGGGTGGAGACGGGCGATGTTACGGAGATGGAAGTAGGCGGTCTTGATGATGGAGAGGATATGGGGTCGGAAGCTCAGCTCAGGGTCAAATAGGACGCTGAGGTTGTGAACAATCTGGTTCAGCCTCAGACAGTGGCCAGGGAGGGGGATGGAGTTGAACGCTCTGGCATTATCAGGCTGGCATCCAAAGTGACCCCATTGGAATCAGGCTGGGTCAACCTCAACAGCTTAGAGTGCCAGGGATGCCAGTTTTGATGCCAGAAAGCATGAGCAATGAGTAAACTGAGCGCATTTTTTTTGTCAGAGATACACACAAGGAGCTCTGATGGATACTTACTGTACATGATACTCGGGATTAATAGTTTAATCCCTGAATCCAACCCTCCCCTATCACAGATTTGACAATTCTGTCATTTTTCTTGTCAAATTTCAATCGTGCATTTTTCATTTCGAGGCCTAATGTCTGTCAGTAAGCTCCCCAGCCCCCCTGCTGGGAAAATTTACTGCCTGGATGAACAAGTGGCCTACTTTTTGCTGGTGAACAGCATCTGGAGCCAAATTCTGTGGCCATTTGGAATGGGAAACTGATCATCGGCATTTTCTAAGACAGAAAACAATCGTTATCTCTATAAAACCCCAGTAAGACCACACCGATGGAGGACTGGGTGCAGTTTTGGGCTCCACACTATCGGAGGGATGTTGAAGGAGTGGAGAGGATACGACACAGACTCACGAGGATGAGGAAATATGAAAAAAAGAAAGCTAGAAAGAACTTGCATTTCTATAGGGCCTTTCACAACCTCAGGATATCCCGAAGTGCTTTACAGCCAATGAAGTACTTTTTATTTGAAGTGCAGTCACTGTTGTAATGTAGGAAACATGGCAGCCAATTTGCGCACAGCAAGATCCCACAAATACCAATGGGATAAATGACCTGATAATCTGTTTTAGTGATGTTGGTTGAGGGATAAATATTGGCCAGGACACCGGGGAGAAATGTTTGAAGAAAGACTTGCAAAATTGGTACTGTTTTCATTGAACAGAGGAGATTATGGGTTGATTTGGTAAAGGTTTTTAAAATTATGAATGAATGGGACAGAGTAGATAGAAACAGATGGAGGGTCATTTTGACTTCAATAGAAATGAGAACGGGGAGAAATATATAACAGCCGGCTGTATCGAATTTGCCTGCTTTACACTATCGGCCAACGTCAAAATTAACCCCACTGTTTCCAGTGATTAAAGGGTCTAGGACGAGGAGATCTAGATATAAGCTGAAATATAGGAGATTTAGGACAGAGAGTAGGAGAAACCTTTTTGTACAGAGGGTTGTGAGGATACGGAATGTGCTATTAGAGTTAGTGATTGAAGCAGAGTTAACATTTAACAAGAGGAGAGGTGGGCGATTGAAGGAAAGGGGAGATAGAGGGATATGGGAACAGGGTGGGATTAGGATACTGCTCATGTGAAGGATAAACACCAACACAGATTAGTTGGGCTGAATGGCCTGTTCCTGTGTTCTAATTTTCATGCAATTGGCTCTCAGAAGGAAATATAAACGCCCACAGCACATTAAACAGGAATGGTCAGCAATAGTTTTATATTAAGATGCAAAACAAAATAAATGGAGAGATTGTCCTGGTCAACAATCAGCTGTCAACTAATATGACCAAAAAAAGTGGGAGGAGGCTTGTGTGGAGCATGGACCTGTTGAGCCGAATGGCCTGTTTCTCTGCTCTACGTTCTATGTAATGTGGGATTTTTGCAGCGTGCAAGGTACCTGCGAGGTTTGCCATCTTAATGCCAGGAGGGCAGTGAGTTAGCAAGGTATGAATAGTGATGTATCATGGGCCAATACGGCCTCCAGGAACTTTCTCGTTTGCTTTAGGGAGTCGGGATGAATTACCGAGATTTTAATGAAATTGGTAGTTGTTTTCTTCCTCACGGTTGTAATGTAGGAAATGCAGCTGCCAATTTGTGCACAGCAAGCTCCCACAAGCAGCACGGAGATAAATAACCTGATAATATGAGGAAAATGGGGCGGGGGTGTGTAACGGGGCGGGGGTGTGTAACGGGGCGGGGGTGTGTAATGGGCGGCTGATCCAATTTTGCCTGTTCCACGCCCCCTCTGAAGTTGAAAGTTCCAGCACTGATCAACATCTAAGAATAGGTTAGATGGGTGGTTGAAGGAAGGGCGGGGGGGGATAAAGGGATATGGGAACAGGGTGGGGGACATATGGGCATATTAGGACACTGCTCATATGGAGGATAAACACCAACGTCGAGTTACATAGAATGTACAGCACAGGAGCAGGCCATTCGGCCCAACTGGTCCATGCTGGCATTTATGCTCCACACGAGCCTCCTCCCTCCCTACTTCATCTCACCCTATCAGAATATCCTTCTATTCTTTTCTCCCTCATGCTTATCCAGCTCCCCCTTAAATGCATCTATTCTATTCGCCTCAACTAGTCCTCGTGGTAGCGAGTTCCACATTCATACCACTCTTTTTTTGGTAAAGTTTCTCTGAATTCTCTATTGGACAGGGACTGGATGGGCCAATTGGCCTGTCTCAGTGTTGGAATTTCTATGTAATTGTATGATGATGTATATAGATCTTACTTCATTGCCGGTGTCCAATCCCACGAGCTGTTTTTAAAGCACAGAATAACTTCTAAGCTTTTTACCTCTGGGGCTTAAACTGTCTCCTCAGAGTTAGATTCATTGCCTTGAGCTGGGAACAGGATGCTAATGCCAGAATGTTGTGTAAGGGGGTATAGTGAAGAGCTATCTCAGCCAGCGACAGGACAGACTGAAATAGCTCTTGTTCTATCTGTGAACTGTGGCGTTTGATCACATTGAGAGGCAGTGAATGCCTGAGCAACTTAATCACTTTTCTTTTCTCTGGAAAAGAGGAGACCCGTTAGAGGTGTTTCAAATTATGAAGGGGTTTGATAGGGTGGATGTGGAGAAACTGCTTCCATTTGTGGGTAAGTTCAGAACAAGTAGGTATAAATATAAGTTCTTCACTAACAGATCAAATAAAAAATGTGTTTGCACAGAGGTGAGAATGTGGAACTTGCTGCTACGTGGAGTGTGTGAAGCAGAGAGCAATGATACATTAAAGGCGAGGCTTGATGCAAACGAGGGAGAAGGGAATAGAGGGATATGGAGTGCAGGGTGGGAGGAGGCTCGTGTGGAATATAGACACCAGTATAGACCCGGTGGGTCGAATGGCCTGTTTCTGTGCTGTAGATTCTATGTAATTCAGGAAAGCTGTCTCAGACTGTACAAGGTGGTGAAGCTGGTGGTTCTGGAGGTTGCATTGCTGGCTGTGCCACTGGAAGGGCAGGATTTGCGATCTCAGCAAGGGTTTTTTGGAGCAAAGGGAGAGGAGAAGCTCGTTGGTCCTACAGCGAGTCAGGCACACTTCCTAGCAGCTCTCTCTTTCAACGTTATAACAGTGACTACACTTCAAAAGCACTTCAATGACTGTAAAGAGCTGTGGGACGTCCTGTGATCGTGAATGGGCACTATATAAATGCAAACCTTTCTTTCTTTCTTTGTCATCTCCCACTGTCTGTTACTCTTTCAGGAATGGAGCACAGTAGGGAGATGATAGAATGATTCCATGCTGACAGCTTCAAATCAGGGAATGCAGAAGTCAGTTTACATAATAACAGTATAACGTAATCCTAAACACAAGGTGGATTTAGTCAATCAGCAGGGTCAGAAATCCCTGGGCAGTGTTTGTAACACACCGCGCCAATGACTGTCTGCAGTAGAACCCCTCTCCTGAATTTTGGCACTGACTTCTTGCTGAGACGTTTTACACTCACCCACGCTCAGTTTTTTTTATCGTCAGCCAGTTTCTAAACCTGTCACCACACTTAAGATCTAATCCACCCATTGAGTTTCTGTTTGCCCAAAATGTGTTCTCTCTGTAGTGAGACATCCCACTTACCCAAGTCTAGACAGCATAGAGACACGTTGCTAGAGTCAATGTTTAGGGATCCCCAAGTGTGTGTAGGGATACTGATGGAGATTAATCGGCGTAAACGGCACAATTTACCAACACAGAGCACTGGTGAACCTTCCATTGCTTCTCCAGTTAGGACCACCCTGCTCATTGGGGCATTGGTTTGGAGGGTTGTCTGGAGCCAAGTGGGAAGAATCCCAGCCCCCCAGTGTCTCCCCCTCCAGATTCCGTTGGTGAGCCAGGCTCGGTCCCCTGGAGTACGGCGAACCGGCCTGGTTCAGGTATTGCTTTACCCAGTCTGCCACGGAGGGTTTGCGTGGGTCAGAACTTTCATGGTCAAGGAACAGGAGAAGGCCATTCAGCCCGTTGAGCCTGTTTGATCAATTAGATCATGGCTGATCTGTACCTCAGCTCCATTTACCTGCCTTTGCTCCATATCGCTTGATACCCAACAAAAATCTATTGATCTCAGTCTTTAAAATTTCAATTGTCCCCTAGTATTGACAGAGTTCCAGATTTCCACTACCCTTTGTGTGAAAAAATGCTTCCTGATTTCCCTCCTAAATGAACTAGCTTTAATTTTAAGGTTATGCCCCCTTGTTCTGGATTTCCCCCCCACCAGAGGAAATATTTTCTCTCTACACCTCGATCAGATCTATACTCAAAGGAATACAACCCAGTCTATGCAACCTGTCCTCATGATTTAACCCTCTAAGCCCCGGTATCATTCTGGTGAATCTGCGCTGCACCCCCTCCAAAGCCAATATATCTTTCCTGAGGTGTGGTGCCCAGAACTGAGTGCAGTCTCCAGACGGGGTCTGAACAAGGCTGTCAGAGGAAGTCAGAATCCCAATGTTGCCACCATTTTCCTAACAGCACCATGTCCCATTGAGCGCTGATTCCACCTGTTGCAGACAAAGAGCTTCCGCAGAGATTGCTCAGTCATGGCGGGCACTGAGCCCTGGATATATCAGTGCGTGTTCTCCTGCACGCTCTCCAGATAACCTCTTCTAGCCCTGCTTTCAAGAGTTCCCTCATCAGATATATGATGAGCATGATGGAAGAGCCAACACTGGACAGTCTGGACCATACCAGGCATCTTGGCAGTCTCAATGTCCAAGTTCAATGTTGTGTGTCAGGTTCACTCGCCCCCAGATGGTTAATCCAATTCCATGCAAAGAGGAGTTGCCAACTGACTTGCACCCCCAGAGGACTCAGTGATGGGCCTACTCTGGCCTGAGTCCTCCCTCCACCCCCCCCCCGCCCTTCCCTCCCACCCCCCCCTCAGTTCAAGCTGGCAGCAGACTTGCCTTCCGTCACCTCATTACCATGCCACCCTCTCCCCTCCCACTCACCCACTGCTCCTGCCGTCTGATGCTCAGAGGGATGGAACTCTGAGTGGGAATGTCTGATCTTGCACAACTGTTGTGAGAATTCCCACCAACAGCATGCCACTGTTCCATCCTTGGGGCAGCAGGAAGCTGTGAGCGATTCAGATTTTCATCCACAAATGCAGACAAGTGGATTAAATCCCGACTGCCCATGTGAAACACAGACGGTTGGTTTACACGGATGTCCTTTCTTGAAATCCAGCATCAGAACTTTTCCATTGACATTCCAAATACCACTACTACAACTACTACTACTACAACTACAACAACATGCATTTATATAGTGCCTTTAACGTAGCAAAACATCCCAAGGTGCTTCACAGGAGTGTTATCAGACAAAATTTGACACCAAATGCTTATAATTCCCAAGCAGACGCCCTTCAGAGAGGACCTGCCCCATCCAAGACTGGGTGGTTACTCACCATGATCTGAGTCCTTCACCTGAAATGTAGGAGATAACAGGTGAGGAAGTAAAAGGACCAAATATATTCACCCTGCACACACTGCAAAGACTGTCCTTAACCCTTTCATTGTATAATAGTGCTTCAGAACCACAGGCGCTGGGGACAGAGGCTGGACACACAGGGACTGTGGTTTCTTCTGTAAATGTCTCTGCTGAGTGTGATTTGGGAACTCTCCTTACACTTTTCTTCCTGTTGCTGAGTCACGTTTCCCAGAGCTCTAATTATACCAGTTTAGCAACAGCTATTTAAAGAGTTCCGTGCCTCCCCCACCCCTCTCCCTGTTTCATAGAAGAACAGAAGAACTTGCATTTCTACAGTGGCTTTCACCCCCTCAGGACGTCCCAAAGTGCTTTACAGCCAATGAGGTACTTTTGCAATGTAGCCACCACTGTTGTAATGTGGGAAACGCGGCAGTTAATTTGCTCACAGCAAGCTCCCACAAACAGCGATGAGATAAATGACCAGATAATCTGATTTTGGTGGTGTTGGTTGAGGGAGGAATGTCGGCCAGGACGCCAGGGAGAACTCCCCTGCTCTTCTTCGAATAGAGCTAAGGGATCTTTTACACCCACCTGAGAGCGCAGATGGGGCCTCGGTTTAAAGTCTGATGCGAAAGACGGCACCTCCGACAGTGCAGCACTCCCTCAGCACTGCACCGGAGTGTCAGCCTAGATTATATGCTCAAGTCTCTGGAGTGGGACTTCATCCAATGACCTTCTGACTCAGAGGCGAGAGTGCTGCCCACTGAACTATGGCTGGTCCTTCCCATGACACTACCCAAAGATAACTCGACTGTGTTGTCATGGTAATATCTTGCCTGACACCTTACTGTGATATACAGAGCAGATACCCAGGAGTATGTTACAGGCTGGAATCAAATCGAGGGGCTTGGCTGGTTTATATATAGAATAACATGCTGCTGACTGTTTTGGGCTTGGTGTTTGGAGCTGAATCAGGATGTGTCTGCTTCACACCGCAAGCTCATCCTACAAAAAACAAAGCCTGCCTCCACTTATGGGTAAGAGCACGGGCTGGTATGAAACTGAGGCCAAGGTAGATAGTCTGAGTTAGTTGATCGCAGCTGGGGCGATGATTGTAGTGCCAGAGTTGCCTTCGGTGCCCCAGGGCTAGAGAGGGGGAAAATCAGCCAGAACACGTCATTGCACAGGGACCCCTCCAGCTGAAACATGCATGTTTGTGTCCCTGATTTTAATCACTCCACCATTGGCGGCCGTGCCTTCAGCTGCCTGGGCCCTAAGCTCTGGAATTCCCTCCCTAAACCTCTCTACCTCTCTCTCCTCCTTTAAGACGCTCCTTAAGACCTATCTCTTTGACCAAGCTTTTGGTCACCTGTCCTAATATCTCCTTATGTGGCTCAGTGTCAAATTTTGTTTGATAATCGCTCCTGTGAAGCGCCTTGGGACATTTTACTACGTTAAAGGTGCTATATAAATGCAAGTTGTTGTTGCATGGATACAGGATCTGGCTCTGCTGTGATTCTCCTCGCGGTTAAATAGCTGTCTGGACTCGCACTGTCTGGACTCGCACTGTCTGCCCACTGGGGTGAGGTATAGGAGGTTTAACTAATGCCTGTGGAGTCACACCCCAGCGAGAGTGAAGCTTTCAAGAGAGGAGTGGAGACTATTGTGAAGGAGGAGGAACAAGATGCAACCAGTGACTCTCAACAATGGAGAAAGGAGCAGCAAAAAACAAACACACAGGTCCCTTGTTGGCCTCACAGATGGCTGCCTGGGCCCAGGGCTGGACTCTGTGGGCTGCACCATGCTGTGCTTTTGTGCACACACATCCTTTACTGAGGGATAATAACCCAAGTCTTATTAAATATGATAATTGATTGTTTTGAATGTAGGTCAGCTCCTGCTTGCTGCCTTGTCCCGAACGCCTGGTACTTAATGGGTTACGGTCACTGTCTGATTGAGTGAGACACAAGTCGCTGACAGCATCAATCAGACTTAACACTGACCATGTGCTATCTTTACCTCTACTCTTTTGTGTCAGTTTTTGGGGGAAGAGAGAAAGCGACAGCTTCCCCAGACTAAACCATTAGTGCCCTCCCGATTGGTTAATCTGAAATAATCCTTTGTCGGTTGGGTGCCTCGGCAGCCTATGGCAGTGTTGGATGCGGATAGAGTAGCATCAGCTCCTGTTTGATTGGGCGACTCTGACCCAATGGTGAGTGAGGAGATTGACTCTGCACTGCCTATAGTTTTGGAAATCCAGGACCAAGGGACTGATTTTGAGACGACTCCAAACACGAAGGAAGGATGAGGATTTAATCTGTACGAGGAGGGAACGGGGTATGGAAGGGAGGTTGATCACACCATTGTAGAGGCAAAGCTTGACATGTAAGTACCTTCCTTCTGAAATCAAGGACATCACTGACCAGGTCCTTTAAAGATACTTCAGAGTTGTGTAGTCAGTGTAGCTCACGGGAGCCCTGAGATTGGCACAAGGTTGTGCGGTGACTTGTTTTATTGGGGAATCTCGGTGAAGGGCCACGGCCAGAGGGCAGAAGAGCAGTGATTAGGTGATGCAAAGTTTGGGGTTTTAAAATCTTGTACACTGGACAAATCAATAAATAGAGAAGTGACAAATCTGAATTTAATTTTATATTTGCCAACCAGCTTAGCTCTTTCCCAGCCCAGCAAAACTGTTTTACTTCCCAGAATGGCAGGTTGTTTGATGAACTGAAATTAATTCCCTGTAAGATTTCTACCTTGGAGGCTGGACAGTCAAAAACCGAGATATGAATGAGAACTTTCTTAAATCTTTGTTTGAAAAAAAGTTGAGCAATTTTTTTTCCCCCACAGTTTTTTCAGCCACAAAACGCAATGGCGTAAATCTGGTCAAATCTTACTGCGTGCGAGCAAAGTGACACTTGCCTCGTGCTACTATTCTTCCTCTACAAACAATAAAAGATTGGCCAAATTCTTTTCCCCCGCCCCCTCCTCATGCAGACACTGCCCATTTAAACAACAGTCATTTCGGAATAATTTCTCAAACAGCTGAGTTCTGTTTTTTGGTTTTAATTCAGAAATTTCTCGATCATTCGCAGCACGAACAAATAGAGTTAGAGGATTTTAAATCAAGGTCTGGGGCCATTTGCTACACTGTTCTGAACAGATTGCCTTCTTTGATGTACGATCTAAAGGTGACCTTAGTGTTCTGGGTACAGGGGACCAGTGTACAATATCCTCCCGTGTTTCTACTCCTGCCTTATTCCGGTCTCTGTGCAGACTCCTCATTGGCTGTGCATTGTAATTTCTTTGCTAAGGCTGAGGTCTGACGCCTGGTGATGGGCAGGCTGGGGACTTTCATGTCCCGAGTGTAAGTGAGCTTGTTCATGAAGCTATTTTTCATCATGAAAGAAAGAACTTGCATTTATTTCATGCCTTCCCAAAGCACTTTACAGCCAATGAAGGACTTTTGAAGTGTGGTCACTGTTGTAATGTAGGAAACTCAGCAGCCAATTTGTGCACAGCAAGATCCCACAAACAGCAATGTGATAATGACCAGGTAATCTGTTTTTTAGTGATGTTGGTTGAGGAATAAATATTGGCCCCAGGGAGAACTCCCCTGCTCTTCTTTGAAATAGTGGCCGTGGGATCTTTTACGTCCACCTGGGAGGGCAGACGGGGTCTCGGTTTAACGTGTCATCCGAAAGACGGCACCTTCAACAGTGCAGCACTCCCTCAGTACTACACTGGGAGTGTCAGCCTAGATTTTGTGCTCAAGTCTCTGGAGTGGGACTTGAACCCATGACCTTCTGACTCAGAGGCGAGAGAGAAACCACTGAGTCACGGCTGATACTCCATCATGAGGCACATTCAATCGATTTGGTGGTGGGGGGGGGTGAGAAGAGAGGTCATTGTTCCAATGGAGGATCAAGGTACCTGTTAAAATAATGAATCACCCCTTGTGTCAGCGGAGTGCAGTTGGATCCTGTCCACTTGGAAACGCCATTGATAGTAGCAGATACCCGTGCCTGCAGTCGGTGTGACTGAGACTGGCTGCATTCACTCTTTGTAGATGGGTTCTGTTTACTTTGCTGTTGCTGTCTGACTTCATACCCAGACTGTGGACTGGTCACCCCACAACTCCTGCGGTTTTCCATTCGAGAACATTGTGACCTTGGTTGTATTGAGGGGTTGTGTGCTGTTGGGACTGATGTTGTGCTGGTGCAGTTTGTTTGAAAGTTCTATCACTGAAGAACACATTCCCTCCCACTTCATTGTTAACCTCAGAAACGGTCAATGAGCATCGTTTACACAGACGTGCACGTGGCAGGTGATCGTGTGATAATAACCGTCAACATGCCTGTGGGGGTCGTACAACCCGCAGTCGAACTGCATTTTTACCATTGCTAACCAGCAGTTGAACTGCATTTTTACCATCGCTAACCAGCAGTTGAACTGCATTTTTACCATTACTAACCAGCGGTCGAACTGCATTTTATCCATTGCTGACCTGTAGTCGAACTGCATTTTATCCATTGCTGACCAGCGGTCGAACTGCATTTTTACCATTGCTGACCTGTAGTCGAGGTAAATTGTAATTGGGGTCGCTGATTTACAGAGCCTGAATAAAGTCAAATTCTGTTGTCATTTTGTGGGGATTAAGGAATTTATTTTTGTCATCCTGCGATTCTGTACATTTTTCTGTGAAAACCAAAAATTAGTGAGTTTGATTTTCGCTGCACTTCACTGATCGGGGAGACTTTGTTCTGGGCCATGAGTAGAGATGCTGCTCATGTTTCTTGCATCCTGACACAGTTATACGTGTGATCCATGTTAGCCTTAATGCTTTGCGATTCTACCCGCCCTGCCGTTACCGCCTGTTCAGAGTACAGCTCGTCCACCAATGCAATGACACTGCTGCTTGAAATGCAGGCACAGCAGCAGTGCATTGTATGGGGATGTCATTTAAATTCGCTTCAGGTGCGCTGCTCTGTTGCTGTCTTGCAACTGTGACTGAGCTGTGGGCAAGAAATAGCCGGGGATCAAACCCAATGAACAATGTAATGAGGCCTGGCAACCAGGGGTGTCGGGGGCTGTCACTTTAAATGGATTCTGGTGGCAGGGAGACTGTCTCTTTAAGACAACCTGATGGAGACCCCCTCTTCAAAAGGGGTCCTGATAGCGAGACCACCTCTTCAAAAGGGGTCCTGATAGCGAGACCCCCTCTTCAAAAGGGGTCCTGATAGCGAGACTCCCTCTTCAAAAGGGGTCCTGATAGCGAGACCCCCTCTTCAAAAGGGGTCCTGATAGCGAGACCCCCTCTTCAAAAGGGGTCCTGATAGCGAGACCCCCTCTTCAAAAGGGGTCCTGATAGCGAGACCCCCTCTTCAAAAGGGGTCCTGATAGCGAGACCCCCTCTTCAAAAGGGGTCCTGATAGCGAGACCCCCTCTTCAAAAGGGGTCCTGATAGCGAGACCCCCTCTTCAAAAGGGGTCCTGATAGCGAGACCCCCTCTTCAAAAGGGGTCCTGATAGCGAGACCCCCTCTTCAAAAGGGGTCCTGATAGCGAGACCCCCTCTTCAAAAGGGGTCCTGATAGCGAGACTCCCTCTTCAAAAGGGGTCCTGATAGCGAGACCCCCTCTTCAAAAGGGGTCCTGATAGCGAGACTCCCTCTCTAATAGATGTCCGGACATTGAGACCTTTTTCAAAGGTGCTAACACAAAACGGGCGATAGCGAATCAGCAGCCTCGCCCGAATTTCTTTTTCATTGACTTCAGTGAAATTTCCCTCCTGTCACCTCCACCTCTCTGTGTATCTGACTCTTTGTTTTGCCTATTCATTAAGTACCTGCCTGAGGTAGAAAGGAAAACCCACAAACACTGGAAATACACAGTCAGTGAGTCAGCGACTGAAAGAGAAAGGACAGATTAATGTTTTGGGCGGGTCCTTACGTTGGAACTGAAACTTGTTCCCACCTGCGACATAACCCTCGTCTTTCAGTCGCTGATAACCTGATGGGTATTTCCAGCACTTACTGTTTGCAGAGTGTCACAGACCAAGAGCCGGGGAGCAGGATCCCAACTGTCCACCTTCTGACCTGAACATGTCACCGATGGGGAGCCATATCGTGAGAGCAATCCATTTAAGAAATTGGGTGGATGGAATTTATTAACATTAGTTCCAAAATAGAATGAACAATTTTGCACATCAGGACCTCAATTGCAGGTTAGGGGTTGCCAACCCTCCAGGATTGCCCTGGAGCCTCCAGGAATTAAAGACTAATCTCCAGGACACTGCTGCGAGTAAAAACCGGGGAGAAAAATCATAGGGGCATTAAAAAAAATTCAGTTCTTTAAAAAGTTTTCTTTGAACATTTTTGTTTATTGGTTATAAAAAATATTGGAGATGGGGGAAAAAGGCTGTTTGACTGAAACAAGAATCATCCAATCAGGTAATGAGGAATCTATTTGCTTTTCGATTGGCCGTGGGAAGGCGTGACATCGCGAGGATTGGCATGTTGGCCGACCAATGGTGGGAATGTGGGGGCAGGGTGGTTGGAGGCAGGAGGTCGTGTGATGATACGTCCAGGAATTTGTCCAATCAGAGTTGGCAACCCCTCGATGCAGGGCCGAGCCAGGAGAAAGTTCAGCCCAGACCCTGGACCCGTCCTGAGATCTTTCACCAAAATACTGAAGGGTTGGTGTTCCTCGAGACCCAAACAGCCAAGGACTCCATCACAAGGAGCTGCCTACCTCCTGCATATGAATACTCGCCGTCTAACTGATCCCAGTTCCAAGGAAAAACGTGATTTCAAGATAAAGATCTTGGACATTGTGCTCGACTGGAATCTAATCTGACATGAGTCAGGAACGTTTCGTAATGTTATCTACCAGCCTGTGACACGAGGAGCTCATTCCAGAGTGTCGCACTCTTAAAAGGAAAATTGTGCACGGCCTGGATGGCTCATTGGGTAAATGCACTGCCTGGTGATGGTACTGAGCCACAGAGATCAGGAGGGTCTCAGCATTCCATCCCTGCTCCGTGCTGAACTAGAAAATCTCACCTGGAGCAGGTTTAGGGGTCTTGTCACCCCCAGCAACGGGTGAATCAGCCAGGGTTCCTGATCCTGATTATTATTGTCCAGTGACCCTGTGTGTGTGTGTGTGTGTGTGTGTGTGTGTGAGAGAGATTTGCTTGGCTGTGAGGCCCATTGTGGTCAAATAGCTCGCCATCACTTATTGCCTAGACTCACACTTTAAGGACGCCACTCGGGTGAGGTAGAGGAGAAATCGTGCCCAGCGAGAGCCAGTGGTGACAATTTCCCCTTTAGGTAGGCAAACTGATTTTTAAAAAATGTATTCATTATTGGCACAGACCGGGGGGGAGTGAGGTGCAGACTGGCCTCTTGCACATCCCCGATTTTAATCGCTCCACCATTGGCGGCCGTGCCTTCAGCTGCCTCGGCCCTAAGCTCTGGAATTCCCTCCCTAAACCTTTCCGCCTCTCTACCTCTCTCTTCTCCTTTAAGATGCTCCTTTGGATCACCTGTCCTAACATCAAATTATGCGCCTTGGCTGATAATCACTCCTGTGAAGCGCCTTGGGACGATTGGCTACATTAAAGGCGCTATATAAATGCAAGTTGTTGTTGTTAATGGAAAGTAATGTCGGGCGGGGGGTGTAAAAGGAGTGGCCGATCCGATCCGATCCGGTCAGTTACCCACCGCGCGGTCAAGTAAAAATTAACCCCCCCTTGATTTCAATCACCGGGAAGAAAGGGTCGATTAGATTGGTGGAGGGGTGTTCTGTTTTAAAAAAAAATACAGATCCGCGTTGAGGGATCCTGTAAGGGCTTGGATTGAAAAGCTGGAGCTGGATGATGCGACCAATCTCCTGCTAATTCCAGCTCAGTCGCTGCACTTACCTCTTGGATAGAGCACTAAAGCGTCTTAAAGCAAATCTCGCCCGATCGTCGCTCCACATCAGTCACCGAGAAACATGGCTCTCACGTGCTGACAGTCAACGGGTCAGGCTGCCTCTGTGGAGAGAACTGACGAGCTGACGTTTTGGGTGGGGACCCTTCATCAGAACATTGCTCACTGATACTTCTCTCCGTGGGACACAAGCCATTGGTTGGGGGGGAGGGGGTCTCTGGCCACGAGACTGGGGTCTGTCTGTGTGGGCAGGGGGAGGGGGAGTTAGGGCGTGTACTGGTGATGTAACCGAGCTGTTTAAAATGATTCGATAGGGTCGATAGAGAGAAACTATTTCCTCTGTTGTGGGAAATCAAGAACAAGGGGACACAATCTTAAAATTAGAGCAAGACTGTTCAGGAGCGAAATCAGGCAGCACTTTTTCGCACAAAGTGGAAATCTGGAACTCTCTTCTCCCAAAAGACTGCGGATTCTTTTGAAATTTTCAAGACTGAGATTGTTCTGTAAGGGTGTGACCCCTGCTCTGCCCCCTCTCTGGCCCCTTTCTCAGATATGGAGCTGCACCAAGCTGTGGGAAGATGTTGAGGTGAAACCGACTCAGTAATCGCCAACTAGCCACCCTCCTTAAGGCAGTCAGCCCTGTGCAGTCTTGGTGAGGTTGCTGTGTGACGTAAAAACATTCACGTTCGCAATATCTGGAGCATCACTTATTCCTCTCCTGCTTTAAACCCTCAGACTGGAAACACACAATTGTGTACAACTGTCAGAGTTGTGCCACTTCTCAAACAATAAAAATAATAAGGTGTCAGCCGTAGCACGCTCGCCTCTGAGTCAGAAGGTCGTGGGTTCAAGACCCACTCCAGAGACTTGAGTACAAAATCCAGGCTGACACTCCAGTGCACTACTGAGGGAGCGCTGCACTGTCGCAGGTGCCGTCTTTCAGATGAGACGTTAAACTGAGGCCCCGTCTGCCCTCTCGGGTGGATGTAAAAGATCCCATGGCCACTATTCGAAGAAGAGCAGGGGAGTTCTCCCCGGTGTCCTGGGCCAATATTTATTCCTCAACCAACATCAGCAAAAACAGATTATCTGGTCATTATCACATTGATGTATGTGGGACTTTGCTGTGCGCAAATTGGCTTTTTTTATTCGTTCATGGGATGTGGGCGTCGCTGGCGAGGCCGGCATTTATTGCCCAATCCTAATTGCCCTTGAGAAGGTGGTGGTAAGCCGCCTTCTTGAACCGCTGCAGTCCGTGTGGTGAAGGTTCTCCCACAGTGCTGTTAGGAAGGGAGTTCCAGGATTTTGACCCAGTGACGATGAAGGAACGGCGATATATTTCCAAGTCGGGATGGTGTGTGACTTGGAGGGGAACGTGCAGGTGGTGTTGTTCCCATGTGCCTGCTGCCCTTGTCCTTCTAGGTGGTAGAGGTCGCGGGTTTGGGAGGTGCTGTCGAAGAAGCCTTGGCGAGTTGCTGCAATGCATCCTGTGGATGGTACACACTGCAGCCACAGTGCGCCGGTGGTGAAGGGAGTGAATGTTTAGGGTGGTGGATGGGGTGCCAATCAAGCGGGCTGCTTTGTCCTGGGTGGTGTCGAGCTTCTTGAGTGTTGTTGGAGCTGCACTCATCCAGGCAAGTGGAGAGTATTCCATCACACTCCTGACTTGTGCCTTGTAGATGGTGGAAAGGCTTTGGGGAGTGAGGAGGTGAGTCACTCGCCGCAGAATACCCAGCCTCTGACCTGCTCTTGTAGCCACAGTATTTATATGGCTGGTCCAGTTAAGTTTCTGGTCAATGGTGACCCCCAGGATGTTGATGGTGGGGGATTCGGCGATGGTAATGCCGTTGAATGTCAAGGGAAGGTGGTTAGACTCTCTTGTTGGAGATGGTCATTGCCTGGCACTTATCTGGCGCGGATGTTACTTGCCACTTATGAGCCCAAGCCTGGATGTTGTCCAGGTCTTGCTGCATGTGGGCAGGGACTGCTTCATTATCTGAGGGGTTGCGAATGGAACTGAACACTGTGCAATCATCAGCGAACATCCCCATTTCTGACCTTATGATGGAGGGAAGGTCATTGATGAAGCAGCTGAAGATGGTTGGGCCTAGGACACTGCCCTGAGGAACTCCTGCAGCAATGCCCTGGGGCTGAGATGATTGGCCTCCAACAACCACTACCTGTTGCTGCTGTGTTTCCTACCTTACAACAGTGACTACACTTCAAAAGTATTTAATTGGCTGTAAAGCGCTTTGGGATGTCTTGAGGTCGTGAAAGGCGCTATATAAATGCAAGTTTGATCTTTCCTTTCATAACTATTTCTTCTTCCACTTTGTTTGATCTGCAGGTTCTCCGATGTTGTGATCGGTCCTGTCACATCGGAGCGAGTGAGACACTGAGAAGATCTGAAGATGAAAGCTGAGGTCGCGGACATGAGCCAGTGGAGGGAGGTGGATCTGGAAGAGAAGTGCACCTACATTGTGAATGACCAACCAGGGGACCCAGCGAGATACACTGAGGTCTCCCGGGCAAGAGCCTCCATACCCCGAAACCTTATCTTCAAGCACACGACCCCCAATGAGGTGAGTCTCTCTGAGCATAACTGGTTCTCTATCTTGAGCACAAGACTGCAATCTTGAAGTTAACTTCACAAACAAAATTCAGATAAAATCTGCTAATATTATATGTCTTTCTACTTGATAAGACTCATTAATTTTCATTCTTGGGATGGATCACTGGCAAATCGGTATTTATTGCTGTTCGCTACTCGCCCCGAGGTCAAAGCTACAGCGGATGGTGGGGAAGATCCCAGGAGGAAACCCCAGTCTTTACATGACACCGAAATTTGCATTAGACAATGTGTGACATCCGGAGTGTGACCAACAGGAAGTGCACACAGAAGTGAAGGCTGTGAATTTCTGGGTGGGTGAAGTTATGGTGGCACAATGGCAGAAAGACGGAGGAAATTCTGGGAGTACCTGGGGAATGGTGATCTTGGGAGGGGA
Organism: Heptranchias perlo; assembly: GCF_035084215.1. Taxonomy (NCBI): domain Eukaryota; kingdom Metazoa; phylum Chordata; class Chondrichthyes; order Hexanchiformes; family Hexanchidae; genus Heptranchias; species Heptranchias perlo. Next base: position 42,438,388 of record NC_090350.1, on the reverse strand, counting down.
GGGCCACACACGGGCTGTTGTTATTTTGTGGGCCCGGGAGGAGAACTCCTGCTCCTCCTGTCTCCACAAAAATAAAAGGATCACCCGTCAGACTGGTGAACGCCCGGGACGGTTGGGCAGAACATGCGTGGTACATGTGCCTCCCGATAGGTACCTGGAAATGGCACTCAGCATCCTATTAAAGCAGACCCCGCCTGATTAGGTCGGTGGGCTGCTTGTCCATTTACAGGCCGGCCTTGAGCGGGAAAGATGCCGCATTAAGAATTCTTGGGGCTCTGAGCACTAAGAACATTCGGGGCCCCTCCTCACCCCCACCCCCTCTGGGCCCCCCGAACCTCCTCCTCCTCACCCTCTCCCCTACCGCACCCTCCGATTTCCCCCCTCCCCCACCCCCTTGACCTGGATTATGACTGAGGCGCGGAGACGGAAAGCCCAGGGCTCAGGGACGGGATGTGTCCAGTCTGATTTCTCTGGGTTTCCCTGCTGGCTGGATCCCTGTGTTTGGCTTGGGAACTCTGGGCACGAGCCCCCTACGATAATCTGCCCCTTCCCATCCCTCCCCCCCCCAACCCCCCAATTTTCAGCAGTTGAAAATCAGCCCCAAGACGAACATAAGACGCAGCATTGGTGAATCACAATCGATCCAAATACATCAGGAGGGCATGAGATGGAATGAAGTGCTGCTCTAGGGGGAATTTGGAGTGGGTAATTTCACTGACCTAATGGAATAATCAGAGTTGCACCAAAATACCCTATGGAAGAGGTTCAGACAAGTTCCAGCTGCCAAACAGCCTGCACTGGTGGGGGTGGGGGCTGTTCTGCGGCTCCTTCCAGCCAGTCTAATCATTGGGTCCACAGGATGCCAGAGTTCAAACGTTTAATTCAGAGACTCTACATTCACTAATGTTTGCATCAGATGGAAACTGGCCAATTGGCAAACAGATTGTGTTAGTATGTGTAGTGGGAGCTCTGTATCTAGGTGAGTCTGCCGAGGGGTGTAGAAACAAACCAGCTCACTGTGTATCTATAGGAGAAGCACAGAATCGAAGGGTTAACACTGGCCTCTGATTTTTTTACCACCTGCGATGCAATCCAGCCCCGACTGACGTCCATCAGGAATTGAACTCGCACAGTCTCAGCTTGGATCCTATTGGGTATCAGCGCACGGCCAATGACGAGGGCAGGTTGCATAGACTGGGCTTGTATTCCCTTGAGTTTAGGAGATTGAGGGGTGATCTAATTGAAGTGTTTAAAATGTTAAGAGGATTCAATAGGATAGATAGAGAGAAACTATTTCTTCTGGTGGGGGAATCAAAACAAGGGGGCATAATCTTAAAATTAGAGCTAGGCCGTTCAGGAGCAAAATCAGGAAGCACTTCTTCACACAAAGGGGAGTGGAAATCTGGAACTCTCTCCCCCAAAAGGCTGTGGATGCTGGGGATCAGTTGGAGCTTCCAAGACTGAGATCGATAAATTTTTGCTGGGTGAGGGGTTCAAGAGATATGGAGCAAAGTTGGGTGAGTGGAGTTGAGGCACAGATCAGCCATGATCTAATTGAATGGCGGAGCAGGCCCGAGCAGCTGAATGGCCTCCTCCTGTTCCTATGTTCCTAGCAATAAATAGGTAATCTCACTCAGAGACAGGATGATTGGTGCAGGAAATTGGAAAATGTCATACTGGTACAGTAGATGGCAATGGTGAGGTTAGGCCTGAGGTGCATTCGTGGGACAGCGTAGAGGGAGCTTTACTCTTTATCTAACCCGTGCTGTACCTGCCCTGGGAGTGCTTGATGGGACAGTGTAGAGGGAGCTTTACTCTGTATCTAACCTGTGCTGTACCTGCCCTGGGAGTGTTTGATGGGACAGTGTAGAGGGAGCTTTACTCTGTATCTAACCTGTGCTGTACCTGCCCTGGGAGTGTTTGATGGGGCAGTGTAGAGGGAGCTTTACTCTGTATCTAACCCGTGCTGTACCTGCCCTGGGAGTGTTTGATGGGACAGTGTAGAGGGAGCTTTACTCTGTATCTAACCCGTGCTGTACCTGCCCTGGGAGTGTTTGATGGGACAGTGTAGAGGGAGCTTTACTCTGTATCTAACCCTGTACCTGCCCTGGGAGTGTTTGATGGGACAGTGTAGAGGGAACTTTACTCTGTATCTAACCCTGTACCTGCCCTGGGAGTGTTTGATGGGACAGTGTAGAGGGAGCTTTACTCTGTATCTAACCCGTGCTGTACCTGCCCTGGGGGTTTTTAATGGATAATTGGGTGTGGAATTTTCCTGCCAGGATCAATAAGGTGCCAGTGAATCATTTGTGGTGACACTTTTTTTGAAGAGTTTGAATGATGTATTATGTCCTCGAGCCTGATGCTACACACAAAACGACCAAAGCACTCAGTAAATGCATTAAAAGTTATTGCAAAAACAGCTCTGTGAAAGCTCACAAACAATCGAAGCTGATTAATTTAATCACCACGAGATGAGCTGTGGTGAGGGGAGGGGAGGGGTGGTGCGGAGTGAGTGAAAATTCAGCCTCCAGGCAGCTTGGTTCGTTACACCCAGATTCATAGATTGGCTAATCAATTGGTCCAATATCTGTTGGCATCTCCTGATCAGCCTCCACTGAAAGCACAAGGGAGAAATCTTTCCCGTTCAGCAATATGGGGAATCTTTTTTGCTGAGGTTTTGGGCAAAGAAAGAAAGAACTTGCATTTATATAGTGCCTTTCATGACCTCAGGATGTCCTGAAGTGCTTTACAGCCAATGAGGTAGTTTTGAAGTGTAGTCACTGTTGTAATTCAGGAAATGTGGCAGCCGATTTGCGCACAGCAAGATCCCACAAACAACAATGAGATAATGACCAGATGATCTGTTTGTGATGTTGGGTGAGGGATTAATATTGGTCCGGACACCGGGGAGAGCTCCCCCTGCCCTTCTTCAAAAAATAATTTCATGGGATCTTTTACATCCACCTGAGAGGGCAGACGGGGCCTCGGTTTAACATCTAATCTGAATGATGGCATCTCCGAGAGGGCAGCACTCCCTCAGCACTGCACTGGGAGTGTCGGCCTGGATTATGGGCTGAAGTCTCTGGAGTGGGACTTGAATCCACGACCTTCTGACTCAGAGACGAGAGCGCTGCCCACTGACACCCAACTGGCAGAAGGAATTTCATCAGCATCTTTAAGTCAGTGAATAAGAGACCTGCACTGGCTTCGTGATTGAGCTAAACAGAGAACGCTTCGAGACTAAGTTGAAAAAGATCACAGGGATCAGTGACTTGTAGAAATGGGTCCCACTTAGGCCAAGGGTCAGGGGAAAAGCCAGGCCAAGGGTCAGGGACGAGGCCAGGGCCTGGTGAGGTGCGAGGTAGTGGTCCCAGTTACGGCCAAGGTCGGGATTGTGTGACACAGTAGATACCAGTTCCATTCTCACTCAATCATGACTGTAAGAATCAGTACAGGTAAAAGAAGAGAAATGAGAGAAAATGCTGGAAATACACAGCACCTGAAAAAGACAAATTTCACATATCGACCAAAACCAACATTAAGCCCCAGCTGTGATAGACTAACTCAGCATAGACTAGGGATCAAACATGGCATCGTCTGATGGTCAGAATAAGCTTAATAACCAGGGTTTTACTGGGATTTACAGGGATCCAGACACCCTTATGTAGGACTTTCTGGTTAAAATGCTTTTTATTAATGTTATTACTATGAGGCCAGAATTTGCTGGGAAACAAACAGCGTGTTTAATGGCGCTCGCCGTTATTAACGTGTAAAGTGTCCAGCAACTTGTGGTGAGGAGGCGATACCCCGTGAGTGGTGAATCGCCACAAGTTTCTGGACGATTAGTGCTGCTCCGCCATTAACCTCATGAAAACAGCATCTCGCAATCAATCTGCCCACGAGTGTCAAGAAATTTCTGCATTTCTGCATTAATTACCCATTAAATTCACCGCAGAAAGTTAGGGCTAGTACTTAAAAGTACCTTTTTAAATTACAAGATTTATGTTCCTCCAATGCCGCTCCATCTCTTCAGCTCAGAAAGGGAACAATTTAAACAATGGAGTCTCATTCCTGCAGGTCGTAAATTGTTCTTAGAGATTTCTTAAATTTAAAATCTCTCTCTTAATCCAATCTTTCTTTCCCTCTCTCTATTTCTCTTTCTGTACCTGATTTGACTCTAATTTCACCCCATTTCCTTCTCTGTCATTCCTCTGTCTCTTTTTCGATCAGTAAACCTCATTGGTTAAGGAGATAGACAGTTGTTCCCGTCGTTCACCGAGGTCCCAGACGCACTGTTGCCCTCACCGTGCCTTTATCAGTTCACAACTTTGCGGCACAAAAGATTTTTGAGCTGAAGGGCGAGGGGAAAAGTCTAACTAATGGGGCTCGCCCTGAGATCATAGAATCATAGAATGGTTACAATGCAGTAGGAGGCCATTCAGCCTATCAAGTCCGTGCCGGCTCTCTGCAAGAGCGATCCAGCTAGTCCCACTCCCCCGCTCTTTCCCCGTAGCCCTGCAAATTTTTCTTCTTCAGGTACCTATCTAATTCCTTTTTGAAAGCCACAATTGAATCTGCTTCCACCACCGTTTCAGGCAGCGCATTCCAGAACCTAACCACTTGCTGCGTAAAAAAATTTTTTCCTCATGTTGCCTTTGGTTCTTTTGCCAATCACCTTAAATCTGTGTCCTCTGGTTCTCGACCCTTCCACCAATGGGAACAGTTTCTCTTTATTTACTTTATCTAAACCCTTCATGATTTTGAACACTTCTATCAAATCTCCCCTTAACCATCTCTGCTCCAAGAAGAACAACCCCAGCTTCTCCAGTCTATCCACTTAACTGAAGTCCCTCATCCCTGGAACCATTCTAGTAAATCTTTTCTGCACCCTCTCTAAGGCCTTCACATCCTTCCTGAAGTGCGGTGCCCAGAATTGGACACAATACTCCAGCTGTGGCAGAACCAGTGTTTTATAAAGGTTCATCATGACTTCCTTGCTTTTGTACTCTATGCCTCTATTTATAAAGCCCAGGATCCCGTATGCTTTTTTTAACCGCTTTCTCAACCTGTCCTGCCACCTTCAATAATTTGTGCACATGTACCCCCAGGACTCTCTGTTCCTGCACCCCCTTTAGAACTGTACCATTTAGTTTATATTGCCTCTCCTCGCTCTTCCTACTAAAATGTATCACCTCACACTTCTCAGTGTTAAATTTCATCTGCCACGTGTCCGCCCATTCCACCAGCCTGTCTATGGCCTCTTGAAGTCTAACACTATCCTTCTCAAGTTTTGTGTCATCTGCAAATTTTGAAATTGTGCCCTGTACACCCAAGTCCAAGTCATTAATATATATCAAGAAAAGCAGTGGTCCCAATACCGACCACTGAGGAACACCACTGTACACCTCCCTTCAGTCTTAAAAACAGTCGCTCACCACTACTCTCTGTTTCCTGTCCATGCTGCCACTGCCCCTTTTGTTCCGTGGGCTTCAATTTTATTGACAAGCCTATAATGTGGCACTTTATCAAATGCCTCACTCCAGCAAAATCCGAGCCATTAATGTGGCCCATAATTTGATGTTCCATTATATTTCATTCACGGTGTTAGATAGATAAATGGTACAATGGTTTGGTTTTGAGAAAGCCCCTGCAACTATAGCAACACGTGCTCATGAGACACTGCTTGTGCACTGAGATATCAATCGATGGCCACTAATGCTAAAAATGAGAAAACAACACAAGAAAAGTTCTCCCCGCAGGAGATGTAAAGTAGAAGGACACACTAAAGGACCCCCAACATCCCCCCCACCTCCCCTCAGCGGTGACTGGTGAGTGGAGCTCTCCTAATGATGGACCCCAGACAAACTAAGTAGACAAGGCACCAACCCTTTAACAACTAAAAGTGAAATCAGCAGTGTGTTTCAGATTGACTCTCCCTCTGATTAGTTTGTGAAACAGGCTGGTGTAGCCTGTTGGTTAACTTCCACATCCACCTGCCCCAGAGGGTGGGTGGATCAGACATTATAATGAGATTTATCGCAGCATTTCAGACAATGGGTACTTGATGTTTCTTATGCCATGTTAAAGTGAAATTAGAGGAGTCTGCTGAGGAATTAAGCATTTTTTCATATTTGATATCCGGTACAGAATTGGCACAAAGCAATCCCGAGGCAGGTACAGCACGGGTTAGATACAGAGCAAAGCTCCCTCTACACTGTCCCATCAAACACTCCCAGGGCAGGTACAGCACGGGTTAGATACAGAGTAAAGCTCCCTCTACACTGTCCCATCAAACACTCCCAGGGCAGGTACAGCACGGGTTAGATACAGAGTAAAGCTCCCTCTACACTGTCCCATCAAACACTCCCAGGGCAGGTACAGCACGGGTTAGATACAGAGTAAAGCTCCCTCTACACTGTCCCATCAAACACTCCCAGGGCAGGTACAGCACGGGTTAGATACAGAGTAAAGCTCCCTCTACACTGTCTCATCATTGGGCCGAGGCAGCTGAAAGCATAGGCACCAAAGGTGGAGTGAAGGAAATCGGGGATGTGCAAGAGGTCAGAATTGGAGGAGCGCAGAGATCTCGGAGGGTTGTAGGGCTGGAAGAGGTTACAGAGATAGGGAGGGGGCGAGGCCACAGACGGATTTGAAAACAAGGATGAGAATTTTAAAATCGAGGCATTGCTGGACCGAGAGCCAAACTAGGTCAGTGAACACAGGGGGTGATGGGTGAACGGGAGTTGGTGCGAGTTAAGATACGGGCAGCAGAGTTTTGGATGAGTTCAAGTTTATGGAGGGTGGAAGATTGGAGGCCAGCCGGGAGGTACCAAAGGCACGGATGAGCTGAGGTGATGGGAGATGTTCCCGCAGTTCTCTGTCCGCGGCCTCGTGCTGTGCTCGCCATTCCATCCCGTTAGTGCCACATGGTTGTTGCCTGGTAAGGGCGAATGTCGAACCTAACATTGAAATAAGGCCTGGGAGTTGAAACAGCCTGGGCCTCAAGTTGACGAGCCTGTTGCTAACCCCCCGCCGCCCCCCCCCCCAGTTAAAATCGGGGTTATGTTCCATGTACAATGTATGAAATATACAAAATTTGTAAGCAGAGTTTTGAGTTCCACATTTTGTATCCTAAACACTGAGCATCAGGAACCCCCAGTAAAGGTCAGAGCCCAATGCTCAGCCGCTGTGACAGGCTTGACGTACTCACAAATTCGATTGCATCATGAACAAGAGAGCTCCAGTTGATTGGGGAGTAAACAGGAAGCTGCCTTCTGTTTCCTCTGAATCTGCTCGAGTAATACAGAGACTGTGGCCTGTCAGATTTTCTGTTTGTCGCTCAATGTGGGGATTTCCTTCACTTCCGCAGTAGGTGGGCCTGGTTTACTGGCACTGAAGCACCAATAGCCCCGCAGCATTTCCTATTCACTGATCCATATAGGGCAGTCAGTGTTTCACATTCTCAAGGTGTTAATCACCGTTTGCAGAGAGGAGACAGGAAGAGAGCTGTGACTATCATTTAGGTGTCAATGCATTTTACTCTCTATTGCGTCCATCAATTTTAATACATGTTTATATTTATTTTATAATGTATTTATTAGGAATTGTTCTCCTTAGAGCAGAGAAGATTTAAATTAAGATTTAATAGAGGTGTTCAAAATCATGAAGGGTTTTGATAGAGTAAATAAGGAGAAACTGTTTCCAGTGGCAGAAGGGTCGGTAACCAGAGGACACAGATTTAAGGTAATTGGCCAAACAGCCAGGGAGGAGATGAGGAGAATTTTTTTTTATGCAGTGAGTTTTGATGATCTGGAATGCGCTGCCTGAAAGGGCGGTGGAAGCAGATTCAATAATAACTTTCAAAAGGGAATTGGATAAATACTTCAAGGGAAAAAAATTCGCAGGGCAATGGGGAAAGAGCAGGGGGAGTGGGACTAATTGGATAGCTCTTTCAAAGTTCCGGCACAGGCACGATGGGCTGAATGGCCTCCTCCTGTGCTGTATCAGTGTTGTATCTGTGCTGATTAGCCTCAGACTGGGGTTGCCACCCTCCAGGATTGCCCTGGCATCTTCAGGAATTGAAGATTAATCTCCCGGTCACTGCTGCGAACAAAAACCCAGGGACAAAAATCATAGATGGGGCATTAAAAAAAATCATGAGTTTTATTCCATTCTTTTGTCACTTTTATTTATTAGTTATAAAAATATTGGCGATAAAGTAAAATAATGTTTTACTGAGCGGAGCAGTTGGAGGCAGGAGGTCATTGGATGAAACCTCCAGGCACACGTCTAACCAGAGTTGGTAACCCCACCTCAGACATGGTTAATGACTAGTGGGTCCATAATTGACAACTGAAATCCTTCTGGCTCCCTGACCATCCTCCCCCTTTCTGAAGGCGCTGACTTGTACTTGACGAAGAACCTACTAATTCACACGTGTGTGAACCCAGGGTGTTTCCAGGCTATTTGCTCGTGAGAGGCATCACCAGCAGACGCCAGATCCTGACATTCCTGCCCATGCACTCTCCAGCGGGATCACTGGACAGCGACTGGAGCGGAGAAAGCTGGGCTGATTTTATTTCTCTCCCAAAGCATGGGCATATTCTCACTCGAGTTGAGAGGTGATGTGATTGCTGTTTTTAGGATTCTAAAGGGACTAGTTAATGTCGACCATGACAAGTTGTTTCACCTTGTCCAGAACAGTAGGACCAGAGGTCACGGCCTGTGCTTGAAGGGAGGTCAATTCAAAACTAATCTGCGGAAACAATATTTCAATGAGCAAGTGGCTAATCTATGGAACAGGCTCCGTGGGGAGACATGGAAGCAGAGAGTGTCAATTCATTCTCTTTTTTTTTCCCCCCCTCGCTCTCCAACCCCCCAATCCCCCCCCCAGTAAGAACATAAGAGATAGGAGCAGGATTAGGCCATAAGGCCCCTCGAGCCTGCTCCGCCATTCAATAAGTTCATGGCTGATCTTCTACCTCAACTCCACTTTCCTGCCCTATTCCCATATTCCATGATTCCCCTAGAGTCCAAAAATCAATCTCAATCTTGAATATATTTAATGACTGAGCAGCCACAGCCCTCTGGGGTTAAGAATTCTAAAGACTCACAACCCCGAGTGAAGAAACTGTTCCTCATCTCAGTCCTAAATGGCCGACCCCTTATCCTGAGACTATGCCCTCTAGTTTTAGACTCTCCAGCCAAGGGGAAAGAGCCTCTCAGCATTTTCTCTCTCTCCCTCTTTCTCCCCTCTCCTCTTCCACCCCCCACCCCTCCCCCCCCGAAGAGAACCCATGCCCCAACGTCTTGATCTGGTGTGGGCCTCAATCGCCAAAGCCCAACAGAATCACATCGATCAGAAACACCTATTGGCAAATCCTGCCATCTCCTGGTTATTCCACTTGACATCACTCAACAACGGGCTGGACCCCTTTTCCAGCCGAGGAGCCTGTCTGTAGGCAATCTCCCACCTTGAGGAGGAGAAAAGATCAATTCTGCTAATGGTGTCCACAAATCACAGGGACATCATCAAGAGAATATACCAATTCCCGAAACTAATGACAACTGTACTGAGCTTAGAACCATTCGGCCTTTTAAAAAAATATTATAGCACATAGAATGTTCTAGCACAGAAACGAACCATCAGACCATCAAGTCCATGCCAATACTTTTCTCAGCACCAGACATTTGGTCAAATTCCACTCTCCTGTTTGCTCCCCAGATCCTTTTCATGTTCCTCTTTTTCGAGCAATTATTAAATTCTCTTAAGAGAACTGGACTCTACTTTGACAGTGGTTTGTGGCTGAGAATTCCACATTCTAAGCACCCTGTGTGTTAGGGAATTTTTTCTATATAAAACATAAACAAGACCTCAGTTGGAGGACTGGGTGCAGTAGTGGGCTCCACACTATAGGAGGGATATTGAGGTTTTAGAGAGAGTACAACACAGATTCACTAGGATGCTGCCTGGTGTGAGAAGATACAAACACAAAGACTTGAAAAATTGCAATGGAACAGCGCAGATTACAGGGTGATGCGATAGAAGTGTTTGAAATGATGAAAGGACTGGACAGGGTGGATAGAAACAGACTGTGTCCAGTAGTTGAGGGGTCAAGAATGAGTGGCCATATATTCAAGATTAAATGGAAGAGATTTAGAACAGAGAGCAGCAGAAACTTGTTCACACAGACAGTTGTGAGTCTGTAGATTTCACATTCAGGGTTAATGATTGAGGCAGAAATGTCAACATTCAAGATTAGATTAGATAGGGGAATTAGAACTAATAGTGTTTAGATGATTCTATGATGATACATAAATTGGCTGTGTGGTTGATAGTGAGGAGGAAAGCTGTGGACTGCAGGAAGATATCAATGATCTGGTCAGGTGGGCAGAAAAGTGGCAAATGGAATTCAATCCGGAGAAACGTGAGGTAATGCATTTGGGGAGGGCAAACAAGGCAAGGGAATACACAATAAATGGGAGGATACTGAAAGGTGTAGAGGAAGTGAGGGACCTTGGAGTGCATGTCCACAGATCCCTGAAGGTAGCAGGACAGGTAGATAAGTGGTTAAAAAGGCATATGGAATACTTTCCTTTATTAGCCGAGGCATAGAATATAAGAGCAGGGAGGTTATGCTGGAACTGTATAAAACACTAGTTAGGCCACAGCTTGAAACTGTGTACAATTCTGGTCACCACATTACAGGAAGGATGTCATTGTACCAGAGAGGGTACAGAGGAGATTTACGAGGATGTTGCCAGGACTGGAGAATTTTAGCTATGAGGAAAGATTGGATAGGCTGGGGTTGTTTTCTTTGGAACAGAGGAGGCTGAGGGGTGATTTAATTGAGGTGTAAAAAATTTTGAGGGGCCGAGATAGAGTGGATAGGAAGGACCTATTTCCCTTAGCAGAGGGGTCAGTGACCAGGGGGCATAGATTTAAAGTGATTGGTAGAAGGATTAGAGGGGAGCTGAGGAGAAATGTTTTCACCCAGAGGGTGGTGGGGGTCTGGAACTCACTGCCTGAGAGGGTGGGAGAGGCAGAAACCCTCAACTTATTTAAAAAGTACCTGGACGTGCACCTGAAGTGCCGTGACCTGCAGGGCTATGGACCAAGTGCTGGAAAGTGGGATTAGGCTGGGTGGCTCATTTTCGACCGGTGCGGACACGATGGGCCGAATGGCCTCCTTCTGTGCCGTAAATTTTCTCTGATTCTTTCAATGATTCTAGAACTATTAGAACTAATAGTGATTAGCACTATTTGCTCGCATGGAGGGTAAACACCGACATGGTCCAGTTGGGTCGAATTATCTGTTTCTGTATTGCAACTTTCATGTTTTCAACTTTCAAGAGCTCATGGTGTAGGAGGTAACATATTAGCATGGATAAAGGATTGGTTAGCTAACAGGAAACAGAGAGTAGGCATAAATGGGTCATTTTCAGGTTGGCAAGATGTAACGAGTGGAGTGCCACAGGGATCAGTGCTGGGGCCTCAACTATTTACAATCTATATCAATGACTTGGATGAAGGGACCGAGTGTATGGTTGTTAAATTTGCTGATGACACAAAGTTAGGTGGGAAAGTAAGTTGTGAAGAGGACATAAGGAGTCTGCAAAGGGATATGGATAGGTTAAGTGAGTGTGCAAAAATTTGGCAGATGGAGTATAATATGGGAAAATGTGAACTTGTCCACTTTGGCAGGAGGAATGGAAAAGCAGTATCTTATTTAAATGGAGAGAGATTGCAGAACTCTGAGGTACAGAGGGATCTGGGTGAACTAGTACATGAATCACAAAAAGTTATTATGCAGGTACAGCAAGTGATTAGGAAGGCAAATGGAATGTTGTCATTTATTGCAAGGGGAATGGAATATAAAAGTTGAGATGTTTTGCTCCAGTTGTACAGGGCATTAGTGAGACCACATCGTGAATACTGTGTGCAGTTTTGGTCTCCTTATTTAAGAAAGGACATAATTGCTTTGGAGGTGGTTCAGAGAAGGCTCACTAGACTGATTCCTGGGATGAGGGGGTTATCTTATGAGGAAAGGTTGGACAAGTTGGGCCTGTATACACTGGAGTTTAGAGGAATGAGAGGTGATCTTATTGAAACAAATAAGATCCTGAGGGGACTAGAAGGGGTAGATGCTGAGGGGATGTTTCCCCTTGTTGGGAGAGACTAGAACTAGGGGCCACAGTTTAAAAATAAGGAATCTCCCATTTAAGACGGAGATGAGGAGAATTTTTTTCTCTCAGAGGGTGGTGAGTCTGTGGAACTCCCTTCCCCAGAGAGCGGGGGAGGCAGGGTCATTGAATATTTTTAAGGCGGAGTTAGATAGATTCCTGATTAACAAGGGAGTCAAAGGTTATAGTAGGTAGACGGGAAAGTAGGGTTGAGGTCACAATCAGATCAGCCATGATCTTATCAAATAGCAGAGCAGGCTCGAGGGGCCGAATGGCCTATTCCTGCTCTTAATTCGTATATATGTATTCCTATGTATTTTTGTGATTATTATCAGTGTCTCTCGATCTTCTAGATTGGTGTGATGTTAGTGTTTGTCTCACTCGCTTTCATTCATTCAACCATTACAGTGGGTGCAGTCCATTCATTGGAAAATTAATTCCCTTTTACATAAAAATAAGTTTTATAAAATCTACAAACCAACATTCATCCCCTTCAGCTCTCCACCTCCCTCTCCTCCCTTAAGACCCTCTTTAAAAGCCACTTCTCTGACCAAGCTGCAATTAGGACAGTGTAGAGGGAGCTTTACTCTCTATCTGGCCCATGCTGTACCTGCCCTGAGAGTGTTTGATGGAACAGTGAGTGTTTAAAAATGGAAAAAGATTCCATTCACCATATCTCTCGCCTTTCCTTCCATTTGTTCTTGGGAGGTGAGTAACACTGGCAGGGCCACATTTATTGCCCATCCCTGGTTGCCTTCAATCAGAGTGAACAACATGTTGGGGGACTGGAGTCACATGTAGGCCAGACCGAGTAAGGGTGGCAAAGATCCTTTCCCTGAAGGACATTAATGAACCAGTTGGGTTTTTACGACAAACTGACATTTTTTGCGGTAATTTTTTCTGTTAATAGCCCACAAATTATGGACATATTGAACTCAGTTTCTTAATTTGCGATGATGAGATTATGAATTCACAACTTCTCTGCTGTCAGTCCAGTAACACAGCCACCAGATTACTACATCCCATAATAAGCATAAAAATGTAATTTTGTTAAAAGTCCAAACCCTACACAGCAAAATACACGTCACGGCCCAATGAGCTGACACAAATCTTTGTGCAAAGACACACCCTTCTTACTGGGAAACAGGTCGTTATTTCATGTTCCAAGAAACTCTATTTCATTGTGAGAGTACAAATAAGTCATTCACCAAGCAGCAATTATGCAATAAAACTATTTGCTATTTAAGATTAAGCCCAGCGAGCGAGATGGCGGAGAGAGCGAGAGACAATATGAATGATTGTTGGATCTCAGTAGCTTGAAGGATATGTTTAACATGGAAGCTTTTCCTATAAAAGGCAATAATTAGTATCACCAAACAACTCGAATGCGGACAGGTTGCCGAAGGAAGCCGGAAAAATCATTGTCGAGACAGCTGTTCATTGATAAAAATCAGAAGTTCTTGGCAGGATCGTAACGTTTTTTTTTATTAGCTAATCCTAGAAAAGAGATATTGGCTGCGTGGACAGAAAGTGTAGGTGACATTGGGAAATCAACATTCTGCTTCAAATTGCCTCAGGAAAACTTGACAGCAGTAAACGAGGCCCAAATTCAAGGTAGTTTGACTCTTTGATCCACGTTGTCTGACTCCTGAATGCAAAGTCTCACCGGCGATTAAAGCCGACGGATGATACTTGATGCAGTTGCTTTTATAGTTTAAGACTTTGAACGACTTAATTTTCTCCATATTGAGGCAGGGTTGCGATTTTGAAGCTTCCTCACTGTGTTTCCCGTGCTGTGGGAAACACTCCATGTTGCAACAGACGTGTTTCAGCCAGCAGCCAGTGGGAGATTCAAATGTTTATTTGACAGATGGGGAGAAAAGGTCACTTATTGCAGCAGGGCACTCAGTTCTTTCAAAGTTTTGGCTGCAAGATCTTTGTGTTTTCATTGAAAATCCTTACTTTCCACTCAGAATTCTTCTGTTCACACATATTTAACTACTTTGCGGACTCCCTCAAACTCACACCGTCAGGATGGGGGGGGCGCCATGGCTGCATTCACCACTACATCTGAGGACGAGCAACATCACCAGCCTCGCCAGGCACGGCGTCCACCTCCGCCACTTAGAGCTCCACAACGCAGTGCTGCGCCACAGGGACCTGCACAAGAGCACAGCGGGCAATAACAGAGAGAGGTGCCGCCTGAGGAGGCCCCATCCACATCTGCCACCCACATGGAGGAGGAGGAGGAGGAGGAACCCATGGGCAGAGCAGCGGCTCACCTGGCTGCTCGTGAGGCCAGGGATTCACTGATATGTGAACGGTTCTCCTAACATCAGAAAGTGCGAAGAGTCCAGTCCTCATGCCACCTGGAAAGAGCAGCGCCCGCACCAGGCAGCCCACCCCTCCCTGCACAAAACAGACCTTCATCTACACATACACCCACTGTAGAGTGACCCAATGGGTGGCATCAAGTGTCGCCGTTCATGGTGAACCTCATGAAAGGGCCCTATCACAAAAGCCAGTCAAGAATGGGCAAGTTATGGTAGCAGTGGTGACAATCATAAAATTTAGTGTCACTTTAACAAAAACTAAATATAAATGAAAAACACGACCAACCGTCAAACACCCTTGTGCATCCCCTTCGTGCTCACAAAACCTTCGCCTTTCTCTTATGATGACTTCTACGTGGTGCATCCCCTGTGGCTGCAGCAGAGGTAGTGGCAGGTTGCTCTTGTTCATGCCGTGGCTGTTTAGATGCTTTTGGCCTACGCCCTCTGGGTTTCGGTGCCCGTGAGGGCCCCTCCAAAGACTGCTCCACCTGCACCTGTGCAGGGGCAGACTCGGTCACCGGAGAGGAGGCAGCATTGCGGGTACTGGTTGAGAGAAGGCAACTGGTGAGACAAGGGAGCGCTTTGAGTGATGTCCCCACTTCCATGTCCCCTTTCGCCATCATCCCTCTCCTGGGCCAGGCCCACACCACTCCTACCACCCTGCTGGACAACAGTTTGGAGGACATGTAAGGCCAGTGATGCCTTGTAAGGCCAGTGATAATGTATCTGTCTGCCTGTTTAAGGCGGCAGATTGTTGTTCAGCGTGAGTCCGACCGGCCATTGTCAGGGCCTGAATGGACTCATTTGTGAGCCGTGCTTGAAGCTCAATGGAGGCTAGCCTTCCCTCCATCGCAGACATTCCCGCACTTACCTCTGACAGTATCTCAGAAATTCCCTCCTGTACCTGTGCCACCATTCCAGTGATGCAGGAGTTGGACTCCTCCATCCTCTGCACTATTGTGGAGAGTGCGCGTGGCACCTGTTCCAGCACCTCGCAAATGTGCTGCTGTTCCTCGATCATTCTCCTTTTAAAGGATGGCCCCCAGGGTTCCACATCTGCGTCCAGCTGAGCAGAGCTTGGAGAGGAGTGCTCCCACCGACGCGGGCTCTCTGCAGCTGCCCCTGCCACCAGTGTCTGCTCGTGCTCACGTGTGTGGTAACTCACCAGGTGCCAACCCAACTAACTGAGGACTAGGACCCACCGAGGTGTGAGTATCTGCGCCTGTGAATGGCTCACTCAGATGTGACGGTGCACCCTCAGAGGCCGGCAGGTCCTCTAAGGAATCGCCCTCTGCCGTCACAGCAGTCGCTGAAGGCCCTGCAAGAGAACAGAAGGCAATATTAAGCATCATCACAGATGTATCATGTTGCAATGAGCATACTGAGGTGCCGAAGATGACAAGGCATTGTTAACATCAATTCATGTTGTGTGTGCTGAATGTTAAAGTTGTGCCACCAGACGTTTGCTGGGTGCCAGTCTCGGCATCCCCGATGGACAGGCACTCGAGGCTTTGGCTGAGCTCCAGCGCCTCCTGCTCCACATCTGTAAGGACGACGATTTGAATCGCGATCGCGTGGGGAGCGGACATTTTTTATTGGGCAGGTTACCCACGCGCCCATTCACCCCCCCCCCTCCCCGCCCTCCCGCTGCCATCCCATAGATTTAAGCTGATTGGCGGAAGGATTAGAGGGGACGTGAGGAAATTCTTTTTTACCCGGAGGATGGTGGGTGTATGGAATTCGCTGCCTGAATTGGTGGGGTAGAGACAGGGACCCTCAGCTCTTTTAAAAAGTACCTGGACCTGCACCTAAAGTGCTGTAAGCTGCAGGGCTACGGACCGAGTGCTGGAAGGTGGGATTAGAATGGGCACCTGGTTGTTCTTCGAGCCGGCGCGGACACGATGGGCCGAATGGCCCCCTTCTGTGCTGTATCTTTTCTATGGTTCTATCCCCCCTCCACTCTAATATCGGGGCCCATGTGACAGTCACTGGGGTGTGAAAGAAAGTTGGATAATGCCATGTTTGTGCTGCTATCCCAAGATTCACAGCAGTATTAAAGGCTCTCCATTAAAGCTGATGGGGTAGAAATGTTTTCTCGTGCGGCGACGCAAGACGGCTGGGATCACATTGGCTGCTCGTTAGACCCCCACCCATTATCAAATTTCATTGTGGTCAATTGGACTGTATAAGGGGCGGACCATATAACGGGGTGAGCTGGGCCGTATAACGGGGCGGGCCGTATAACGGGGCGGGCGTTGCAATACCAACGAATTTCTACCCCAACAGTGTTTAATTGGAGCACAACTCCCACAGCAAGACGGGCTGTGTGGTGAAAGAGGGAAATGAAAGGGAAAAGAAGAAAATCACGCGAAAAAGAGGTTAAGAGAGAAAAATATATTTGTGCTGTTTGCAGTGGCACCAATGGAAGAAGAGCAGGGGAGCTCTCCCTGGTGTCCCGGCCAATATTTATCTCTCAACCAACATCATTAAAACAGATTATCTGGTCAATATCACATTGCTGTTTGTGGGATCTTGCTGTGCACAAATTGGCTGCTGCGTTTCCTACATTACAACAGTGGCTACACTTCAAAAGTACTTCGTTGGCTGTAAAGCACTTTGAACATAAGAAATAGGAGCAGGAGTAGGCCATTCGGCCCCCTCGAGCCTGCTCCGCCATTCAACAAGATCATGGCTGATCTTCTACCTCAACTCCATTTTCCTGCACCATCCCCATATCCCTTGATGCTTTTAATACCTAGAAATCTATCAATCTCTGTTTTGAATGTACTCAATGACTGAGCCTCCACAGCCCTCTGAGGTACAGAATTCCAAAGATTCACCACCCTCTGAGTGAAGAAATTTCTCCTCATCTCAGCCCTAAATGGCCTACCCTTTATTCTGAGACTGTGACCCCTGGTTCCAGAGTCCCCAGCCAGAGGAAACATCCTCCCTGCATCTACCCTGTGGAGCCCTGTAAGAATTTTGTATGTTTCAATGAGATCACCTCTCATTCTTCTAAACTCTAGAGAATACAGGTCTAGTCTACTCAATCTCTCCTCATACCACAATCCCGCCATCCCAGGGATTAGTCTGGTGAACCTTCATTGCACTCCCTCTATTGCAAGTAGATCCTTTCTTACGTAAGGAGACCAAAATTGTACACAATACTCCAGGTGCGGTCTCACCAAGGCCCTATATAATTGCAGTCAGACATCTTTACTCCTGTACTCAAATCCTCTTGTATTAAGGTCAACATACCATTTGCCTTCCTAATTGCTCGCTGCACCTGCATGTTAGCTTTCAGTGACTCATGTACAAGGACATCAAGGTCCCTTTGAACATCATCATTTCCCAATATCTTACCATTTTAAAAAATACTCTGCATTTCTGTTTTTCCTACCAAAGTAGATAACTTCACATTTTTCCATATATTCCATCTGCCATGTTCTTGCCCACTCACTTAGCCTGTTTATTTCCCCTTGAAGCCTCTTTGCATCCTCCTCACAACTCACATTTCCACCCAGTTTTGTGTCATCAGCAAACTTGGAAATATTACATTTGGTCCCCTCATCCAACTCATTGATATAGATTGTGAATAGCTGGGGCCCAAGCACTGATCCCTGCGGTACCCCACTAGTCACAGTCTGCCATCCTGAAAAAGACCCATTTATTCCTACTCTCTGTTTTCTGTCTGTTAACCAATTCTCAATCCATGCCAGTATATTACCCCCAATTCCATGTACTCTAACTTTGTTCACCAACCTCCTGTGTGGGAGGTTGGTGAACAAAGCCTTCTGAAAATCCAAATACACCACATCACTGGTTCCCCCTTATCTATCCTCAAAGAACTCCAATAGGTTTGTGAAACGTGATTTCCCTTTCATAAATCCATGTTGACTCTGCCAAATCCTATTATTATTTTCTAAGTGTCCTGTTATCACATCCTTTCTCAGAGATTTTAGCATTTTCCCTACTACTGATGTCAGGCTAACCGGTCTGCAGTTCCCTGTTTTCTCTCTCCCTTCTTTTTTAAATAGTGGGGTTACATTTCCCACCCTCCAATCTGCAGGAACCGTTCCAGAATCTGTAGAATTTTGGAAGATGACAACCAATGCATCCACTATCTCTATAGGCACCTCTTTCAAAACCCTGGGCTGTAGATCATCAGGTCCTTGGGATTTATTGACTTTCAGTCCCATTAATTTCTCTAATACTATTTTTTTTACTAATACTAATTTCCTTCAGTTCCCCATTCTCACCAGACCTTTGGTTCTCTAATATTTCTGGGAGGTTTTTTGTGTCATCTTCCCTGAAGACAGACACAAAGTATTTGTTTAATTTCTCTGCCATTTCCTTATTCCCCATTATAAATTCTCCCGTCTCTGTCTGTAAGGGATCCACATTTGCCTTCACCAGTCTTTTCCTTTTTACAAACCTATAGAAGCTTTTACAGTCCGTTTTTATGTTTCTCGCTAGTTTACTCTCATATTCTATTTTCCCTCTATCAATTTCTTGGTCCTCCTTTGCTGAATTCTAAAATGCTCCCAATCCTCAGGCTCACTGCTTTTTCTGGAAACTTTATCTGCCTCTTTCTTTGATTTAATACTATCTTTAATTTCTCTTGTTAGCCACGGATGGACTACTTTTCCTGTTGGATTTTTGTGCCTTAAAGGAATATATATTTGTTGCAAATTATGTATTAATTCTTTAAATGCTAGCCATTGCCTGTCTACCGTCATATCTTTTAATGTAGTTCCCCAATCTACCACAGCCAACTCACTCCTCATACCTTCGTAGTTTCCTTTGTTTAGATTTAAGACCCTAGTTTCGGATTGAACTACATCACTTTCAAACTTAATGAAGAATTCTATCATATTATGGTCACTCTTCCCTAAAGACTCCTTTACAACAAGATTATTAATTAACCCTTTCTCGTTGCACAATACTAGATCTAAAATAGCCTTTCCCTAATTGGTTCCTCAATATACCGATCTAGAAAACCATCTTGTATACATTCCAGGAATTCGTCGTCTTCAGTATTAGTGCTAATTTGGTTTGCCCAATCTATATGTAGATTAAAGTCCCCCATAATCACTGTATTACCCTTGTTACATGCACTTGTAATTTCCTGCTTTATACCGTGCCCTACATTACCACTACTGTTTGGTTGCCTATAAACAACTCTCACCAATCTTTTCTGCCCCTTGCTGTTTCTTAGCTCCACCCAAACTGATTCTACATCTTGATCTTCTGAGCCAAGATCCTTTCTCACTATTGAACTGATCTCATCCTTTATTAACAGCGCTACCCCACCTCCTTTTCCTTTTTGCCTGTCCTTCCTATCCTTGAATCTTCAGTTCCCAGCCTTGCTCACCCTGCAGGCACGTCTCTGTAATGGCGATTAGATCACACCCATTTACTTCTATTTGTGCCGTCAATTCATCTACCTTGTTGCGAATGCTGCGTGGATTCAGATAAAGTGCCTCTAATTTTGCTTTTTTAACATTTTTTCCTATTTTGACCTTATTTGCTGCTGGCCTTTGTTTCCGCTGCCATCCAATTTCACTTACTACTTTTCTGCCTTCCACTTCCAGCTTTGTTACTCTCCCTTCTGAACCTCCTCTCAGGTTCCCATCCCCCTGGGATATCTTGAAGATGTGAAAGGCGCTATAGAAATGCAGGTCTTTTTCTTTTCTTTTTCCTTTCCTTCTTGTCATTTTTTTTCCCCTTCTTTTCTTCTTTCTCTACTTCCTTCCTGCCTTCCTCTGTTCCTTATCCGATAGCCCCGGCTTGTTTTGTATTTGGTCTGGGTCAATTTCCTCAGATAAGTGGCTCATGATTGAAAATCTCACTCCACAATTCTGGCTGCTGTGGTTAAAAATGAAATGAAAATCTGGAATGTGCCAATGGTATTCTGTTCAGAATTCCCGATTAATGAGTCACCGATTTAAGGGAAAGAGTTTCTTCATTTACAGGGACTGCCTGTTGTGCAGTCGCACCAGGGTGATGACTCAGCTCTTTCTCTCTGTGTCCATCCCATTACTTAAGTGTCTACTTTTTCTTTCGTTAGCTAATTGCTTTTCAATTGACTGAGAGAGTTCCTGAAATGGCGATTTCACTGCCAGGTGGGACTAAGGGTTGCCAACTCTGGTTGGATATATTCCTGGAGGTTCCGCCACACGACCCTCTCCCTCCAACCACCCCACCCCCACGCTTCCTCCATTGGTCGCCCGACACGTCCATCCTCGTGGTGCCCCGCCTTCCCACGGCCAATCGGAAAGCAAACAGACTCCTCGTTACCCAATGGGATGATTCTTGACTGTCCGTGAAACAGCCTTTTCTTTCCCATCACCAGTATTTTCATCATTAATAAACAAAAGTGTTGAAAGATTTTTTTTAATGCCCCTATGATTTTTCTCCTGGGTTTGATCCCAGCAGTGTTCTGGAGGGAAGCAAGATAGTGATCAGGATTTCTTGTGAATATGAAAAGGGACTAATGCTTGTTTCAGCACAGGCCCTAGACCGCTATACTTCAGCCTTTACTAATATGGCGGGCGGTACACTTCCAGCGCGGAATGTATGCGCGCATGCCGCCCGCCATTTTGGATGCTTTGGCGCCCATTTTGCACCTGTAGGACGGGCGCGGCATTAAAGAATTTTTAGGTCTCAGTCTTCTGGAGAAGAGGAGAGAATGTGGGGGCAGAGAAAGGGGGTAAGAGAAACATTGAACAAAAGGGTAAAAAATAATAAGGAATAAAAATGATGTTCTCCCTTCTTTGGTTGAGATATATTTTGTGCTCTGACTACTTCTAATTGTAGACATTTTAATTCCAACCAAAACATATCCAATTAGTCCCACTCCCCTGTTCTTTCCCCGTGGCCCTGCAAATTTTTCCTTTCAAGTATTTATCCAGTTCCCTTTTGAAAGTTATTATTGAATCTGCTTCCACCGCCCTTTCAGGCAGCGCATTCCAGATCAGAACAACTCACTGCGTAAAAACAACTCGCTGTGTAAAAATATCTCTCCTCATCTCCCCTTTGGATTTTTTGCCAATTAACTTAAATCTGTGTCCTCTGGTTACCGACCCTCCTGCCAGGGAAAAACTGTTTCCACTATCTGTTCTATTAAAACCCTTCATAATTTTGAACACCTCTATTAAATCTCCCCTTAACCTTCTCTGCTCTAAGGAGAACCACCCCAGCTTCTCCAGTCTCTCCACATAACTGAAGTCCCTCATCCCTGATACCATTCTAATGAATCTCCTCTGCACCCTCTCCAAGACCTTGACATCCTTCCTAAAGTGTGGTGCCCAGAATTGGACACAATACCCCAGTGGTGGCCTAACCAGTGATTTATAAAGGTTTAGCATAACTTCCTTGCTTTTGTATTCTATGCCTCTATTTATAAAGCCACGGAATCTGTATGATTTTTTTAACAGCTTAATCGTAAGCCAAAAGAACTTGACAAACGGCTTCTGGAAGCTTCCCTGTAAGTGTATTCCTCATCCCAAAAGTGATTAGTCAAGTGAAGCTATATATTCCTTTCACTTCTTTATCCTCTTGGCCTGCCAGGGTCTCTGTAATTATCATTGTTCCTTGAAAGAGATAGAAATGTGGCTGTTCAGCTTACTGACATCCGTCCCTGATCCCCCCCCACTGATTGATGACTCTCAGACTTCAATCATCAAACAGATGGGGTGGTCTGTGCAGGTCTGTCAGAAAGTGGGCCGAATAGCTGATTAACGTTTGTTTTGTGCTGCTGGGGAGTAGTTTTGCCCTGTTTATCTTCATCCAGTTCCCCAGGCCTCGTTGGCCTTCAGACTAAGTGTCGGCCAAGGCTCCGCCAATGTCACTCCGAGGTGGACGTGAGGTACATGAGTGTCTGTGATTGAATCTCCTGCCGAGTTTTTCCTGCCCGCTCTGCCGAGTGAGAGGAGACAGAAATTAAATTGTTATCTTACTTAATCAAACAGGAAGTTACATCACTTTTGTAAACTATTAACAATCAAACTGTGCTATTTCAACACAAGTAAGGATTCATTTCCAATATATTTTCATTTAAAGGGAAGGGAGTGTCATAAACAGGCAGTTTTCCACATGTTGACTTTGGTAGCCAGTACGTAAGACCATCGGAGCTTTGGCAATAGTCCAAAGGCAACAAGTTGATCCCTGATGTCGGAGGGAAGAGCTGAGGATTGACTTGTTCAACTAGTGTCTTTCAGTATTGAAGGGCAATATCTCAAGAGGGGGCTTTTTTGGAGGTATATAAAATAAAGAAAGAAGGAACTTGCATTTCTGTTGCACCTTAGCCCACCCTTGGAACATCCCCAAGCACTTCACAGCCAATGAATTACTTTTGAAGTGTTGTCACTGTTGTTACGTAGACAAATTCTGCGGCCAGATTGTGCACAGCAAGGTCCCACATCAGCAAGTGAATGTATGACCAGTTAATCTGTTTATGATGGCTTTAATTGATGAAGGAATGTTGACCAGGACACTGGGCGAAATCCCCAGACAGGAATTGCTGGACGATAAAAGACCAAGGTCCATCTAGTTCACCTCCTACCGTCCTGGTAGTTGCATGACACAACGATAATGGAGTTGTTGACTTATCATAGCAATCAATCTCTATCAATGAGTCTACAACAGACCCAGAAATTACATGAGGAAAACTCCATTGATGGAGAGATATGGGAACCATAGGTCCAAAGTAAACCTTTTCCCTCCCAAACATGCTATACTTACCATATGTCATGTCTCAAATTACTCCTATAGTAAGAAGATTGCTTTCTCCAGTATATATTGACCCCTTTCATGTTCGGCTCAGTGGGTCCAAGTCCTCTTACGATCTGCTCCTGCAGGAGCACTGGGCCAATTCAACCACCTCCACCATCTGCCCTGCTCAGATTAACATGGGCCAGGGATCAGACTTTACACCTTCCAGCTCTGTTGTTCAATTACACACCGAGCCCAGACCTCAAGATCTGAAAAGGGCAGAAGGGTTAATGTATCTGTGAGGTCCTTCATCAGAACTGAGGAGTCTACACCTGTGATATTAACCTGTTTTGCTTCTTTCAGATACTGACTGAGCTGCAATTTCCCTTTTCGCTCTTTTGATTGTCTGTAGCTCCCGTATTGTGAGCATCTCGGGGAGTTGGGCGAGCAAGCAATCTCTGACCAAAGCCTTTCTCTTTCTACCCGCAGGTGATTGGTGTAATTAGCAGGGAATACATCCCTCAAGGAACACGTTTTGGGCCATTGGTTGGGGAAATCTACACCAAAGACAATGTCCCAAAGAACATAAACAGGAAGTACTTCTGGAGGGTAAGTACATCAAGGCTATCAGCAAGAGCTGACCAGATGCATGAAAGCACAGCTTAACCCTGCACATCTATCAGAGGAAGGAAAGGACTAGCATTTACATAGTGCCTTTTACATCCTTGGGATGTCCCAAAGTGCTTTACAATCAATTAATTGCTTTTTGAGTGCAGTCACTGTTGTAATGTAGGGAAATGTGGCAGCCAATTTGTGCACAGCAAGATTCCATAAAGAGCTATGAGATAATGACCAGATAATCTGTTTTTAGACATGTTGGTTGAGGGAAAATTATTGGCCAGGACAGCAGGGAGAACTCCCCTGCTCTTCTTCGAATAGTGCCATGGGATCTCTTACCTGCACTTGAAAGGGCAGACGGGGCCTCGGTTTAATGTCTCATCCAAAAGACGGCACCTCCGACAGTGCAGCACTCCCTCAGTACTGCACCGGGAGCGTCAGCCTGGATTATGTGCTCAAGTCTCTCGAGTGGGATTTGAACCCATGACCTTCTGAATCGGAGGTGAGAGTGCTCCCCACTGATACCATTAAGGATGAGTCTATGAAGCTGGCAGCACACTGCTTAGGCAAATGAGATACTGGCAGAGGAACAGGGCACGTGACAATGTACTGTTGCTGTATGAGGTACTTTTAAGAACCCAAATGGAGCCAATGTTCAGTTCTGGGCACCTGATTACTAGACAGATGCTATTGACCTCAAAATGATTCCAGGAATCAGTAATTTCAGTCGTGAAGAATGGTTAAGGAAATTGAGCTTAATCTGTCTGATGTTGAGATGAGCTAGTTGAGGTTTTCGTGGTTACGGAGGGTTTTAACAACGCTGATCTGGGCAGAATGTACAGAGTGATGAGGGTTCAAATCTCAGGGTCACAGTTTAAAAATGAGGAAGTTAGGAGTAAGAAGGAAAGTCAGGGGAACTTTTTCACTCAGAGAGTTGTGAAATTAGTTAGCTGGGAAGGCCATTGAGGGGGACAGTGGAATTGGGGGTCGAGAGACCATTGGATCTGTCCCTGGAGAGAGGAGGTGGGTGGGGTGGCTGTGTCACTCTGTGGTAGCTTCACGACACTGAGTGCCAGTGTACCCATTGTCAAAGCTGTCGTCAGCGGTTGGCTCACTTCAGTTGGTCGTTAATGACTCTAACTGCCATTGTAGAGCAACAGTCTCTGACGCTGCATGGAACTGGTGCCAGGCCTCATCCTGGCAATGACTGCAATGATTTTGTCCTCACCCTTTGCTGGAAGGCACTGCAGGCCATGCCAGGCTCCACTCACATCAATGCTGCTCAGATCCGGAGCGGAGGAGTCCTGCGACTTCAACCCATCCCTGCTCCGTGATACTGAGCGTCAGAATCCCAGTTGGGCAGGGTTTGTCAGCCAGTTACAGATGCCCACACAGGCGGGCAGCATTTTGCAGCCTGTGAATCCTTCAACACATCACTGATATTAACGCGGACTGGGTGCAGAGAACGGTCCCTGCCCCTGGAACAGGTAGGCCCGAAGGACACCCGATATTGGGCCTTGGGCCTCATTTGCACGAGCTGCCCGGTGAAGAGGATTTCTATTTCAGGCAGCTGTGTTACTGGCTGTGACCCTCAGGTGGGCCCTGGGAATGGTCGGAGGGGGGGGGGGGGGGGGAGTGGCGATCTGGAGAGGGGGGTGGAGGGGGAAGTGATTGTATAACAAGGGTCTGGCAGCAGTCCAATTTAGCAATGGACAGCAGGCTCAGTGACTGGCAAATGCTACAGGAGCTTCCCAGGAATTGGAACAGATCCCCTTACCCAATCCAACCCTCTCAGCTGTGTGTTTGGTTGGCGAGGTGGAGGCTTAATAGGATCAACAAACTAAAACAGGGGAGGGGGAGAGGGAGGGACTTTTTAAAGTTTCGTTACATTAACCTTGAAAGAGTAAAAACTGTTCAACTCCCACCCATTACGCCCCCCACATCCTGCAGGACAGGCAGATAATCAGACAACACACCAGCTCGGTTTTGTGTCTGACTCAATGGAAGTTTCGTTTTCAATTTCAGTGTCAGTTTCTCTTCTTTTAGTAATCAATCAGGACTGGTCATCCATTCATCAGAAAGACAAACAAATCGTTTCTTCGAATTGCCAGCATTATGTGACAGGCATTGACCCAGCTCACTGCCCTCTGCTGGCTGCACCGCCATTATCACCAAGGAAGTCCCATCCGTGGGTCTCATTTTCTCTGTTTTCTGTCTCGTTTCCTTTTCCCTTTCTTTTTTTCTTTCTCTCTCTCCCTCCTTTCTTTTATTTTTCTCTCTTTCTAAAAAAAAAACAATTAGTTCCGACAAGCCTCTCCCGTTTTTATAAATCTTAACCCCACCCTGTCCCCGATTCCCTTTTGGACCCATTTTACCTGACTGCTCTTCAATAACATTCCTAGAAACTTATTCCTCAACTCTTTATTACTTTTTCTGTGACTATTTTCCCTTTGCCTTTTCCATGTTTTATACCGATCGTTGATGATGACGGATTCTCTGACTCTCAATGTTTAAGTTCTCGAATCCATTCACTTGTTGCTTCAGTTTTATTTTAATCGCACGGACTTGCAGAATCTGATTTAAAAGACTCAATATAAAGAGGCGTAACTCCTAACTTCCTGATTTTAACCCGTGCTTCGTGCTATCTGCGCCTGTCCCCCCACCTCTCCCCCCCCCCCCCTGGTTCCTCTCCCTCTCTCCTCTCATCCCCCCTCCTCCTCGCCCCCTCTCCTCCTCTCCCCCCTCCCCTCACCCTCACCCTCTCCCCCCTCCCCTGGCTCCTCTCCCTCTCTCCTCTCCCCCACCCCCCCTCCTCTCCCCCCTCCCCTCACCCCTCACTCTCTCCCCTCATCCCCCTCATCCCCCCTCCTCTCCCCTCACCCTCTCCCCCCTCCCTCTCCCCCACCCCCCCTCCTCTCCCCCACCCCCTCTCATCCCCTGTGAAAACCCAGCTCCAGGAATTACTGCCTCTGGTTATTGTGAAATTGTTGAAAGCTCCCGTATCGAATTCCTCTCCGCCTTAAAGGGGGTGTTCATGCGTTTATCCCCATTAATAATAGCGCCACGAGGAATTCGATACGATCCGTTAAGCCTTTATACAATAACACGACAGACAGCCGCTTCCAGGTTTGTAGCTCTCTCCGCACTCACGGTTCGGTCCCTAAGAAGCTGTGTTGTTATATTTTTGAGAGTTATTATTGTAGTTTTGTACTTTTGGCCCCTCTTCCTCCTTTCGTCCCACCAATTTTCTCGCCTTTCACCCTCTTCCCGAATTGCTGATTATTTGTTGGGGTGCAGAACCTCACGATCTCCTCCAGCACCTCTCCCAAGATCGGATAGATACTTGAAGGGCAGAAGTTTACAGGGCTGTGGGGGAGGGGCTGAGACTAATTGGACAGCTCTTTCAAAGAGCTGACACAGGCACGATGGGCCGAACGGCCTCCTTCTGTGCTGTAAGATTCTATGATTCTAAGTGGCCATTCTTCATGAGTGAGGCTAGATGGTGAATGTTGGCAGGCTATTTGACTGTGGGGGGCATCACAGGCAACTCCAATCTTGCCCTCACCGGATACCCACAGAATTATCATTCAGGTTCCAGGTCTCGCTAGAATAAAGATGCCGAAAACAACAGAATCTCAGAATATTCCGAAGGAAATAAATTAAAACTAAAAATAATCCCGACGATTCTCTGCCTCTTGCAGCTTTCAAAATAAACTCTTGTTTAAAATAGAATGCATTCATCACTTAAAGAGAAACCTGAGAGAACACTTTAAAGCCACAAAATGTTTTAGTGACGTCTGTATCAGGAATAATCGTGAAATTACTGTTTTGGAGTAAATCGAGGGGAAAATATTTGGTTTGGTTTTGAACATATGAAACTTTAATACAATAATAAAATCAGTTTTAAGTTTTATTTAACACAACCAGACAGCGGGCAGTGTAACTGAGACTCGACTCTCTCCAGACTGACCCTCTGCTCCCTGTGGTTCTCACTCACCTCCCCTGGGCCAATCCTACATTTAAAAAGTGGGGCTTGTCACATCACGTTTAGCATTTTCCAGTCTCAAGCTTCTTGTTTTGTTATTATTTGCAGTATTTGTTGTTGATGCAGAAGTTCGTCATTTTATAACACATATGTTCGGGGTAATTCCTTGATCTCACGCTCCCGGAGAATGCGGGTCACAGAATCGGGACTGCAAACTCGGGGTCCTGGAATCACCTCATAAACTTAACCATTGGCGGTAGTTGCCAGCGTTAGGGAGGGAGGGAGGGGGGGTTAGGTGGATATGAAATTGTCCCAAACACCGAGAGTTAGATCTTCACGATTATGCCAAAATATTTCGGCTTGCTTATTGCTCCAGATAGCGGCAGTGCCATGTGTAGCATTGAGCCAATTTTTATATCCGGCATTTATTGCCCATCCCTAATTGCCCTTGAGAAGGTGGTGGTGAGCCGCCTTCTTGAACCGCTGCAGTCTGTGTGGTGACGGTTCTCCCACAGTGCTGTTAGGGAGGGAGTTCCAGGATTTTGACCCAGTGACGATGAAGGAACGGCGATATATTTCCAAGTCGGGATGGTGTGTGACTTGGAGGGGAACGTGCAGGTGGTGTTGTTCCCATGTACCTGCTGCCCTTGTCCTTCTAGATGGTAGAGGTTGCGGGTTTGGGAGGTGCTGTCGAAGAAGCCTTGGTGAGTTTGGACCAGAAGATCCTCAGATTCAATCCTTGATCTGTGCTGGATAAGCTGATGTCAGTCAGGACATGCATCGTAGGTGATGCAATTGGCTTCACGTGCTCCTAGTCCAGCGAGAGGGAAAAATCGGCCAGGGCTCTTGGTCATCATTCACTGACCCCACTGCTGGAAGGTGCGTATGTGAATATGGGTGAGATTGGGCTGGGATATCCACGGTGCTCGACTATGTTGCCAGCACTCAGCTTCCAAGCTTACGATACACGTGGAATTGTATCCAATCTCCTCCAGCCCTACAACCCTTCGAGATCTCTGCACTCCTCCAATTCTGGCCTCTTGCGCATCCCCAATTTCCATCGCTCCACCATTGGCAGCCGTGCCTTCAGCTCTGGAATTCCCTCCCTAAACCTCTCCGCCTCTCTCTACCTCTCTTCCTTACGATGCTCCTTAAAACCTATCTCTTTGACCAAGCTTTTGGTCACCTGTCCGAATATCTCCTTCTTTAGCTCAGTGTCAATTTTTGTCTGATCTTGTTCCCGTGAAGCACCTTGGGATGTTTTACTATGTTAAAAGTGCTGTAAAAATGCAAGTTGTTGTTGCCGTGAGGGTCATTGCCCATGGAACTGTACCCCAGTGAGAGTCAGTGTCTGTGGAACTGTACCCCAGTGAGAGTCAGTGTCTGTGGAACTGTACCCCAGTGAGAGTCAGTGTCTGTGGAACTGTACCCCAGTGAGAGTCAGTGTCTGTGGAACTGTACCCCAGTGAGAGTCTGTGCCTGTGGAACTGTACCCCAGTGAGAGTCAGTGTCTGTGGAACTGTACCCCAGTGAGAGTCAGTGTCTGTGGAACTGTACCCCAGTGAGAGTCAGTGTCTGTGGAACTGTACCCCAGTGAGAGTCTGTGCCTGTGGAACTGTACCCCAGTGAGAGTCGGTGTCTGTGGAACTGTACCCCAGTGAGAGACAGTGTGTGTGGGACCCGTACCCCAGTGAGAGTCAGTGTCTGTGGAACCCGTACCCCAGTGAGAGTCAGTGTCTGGAACTGTACCCCAGTGAGAATCAGTGTCTGGAACTGTCCCCCAGTGAGAGTCAGTGTCTGGAACTGTACCCCAGTGAGAGTCAGTGCCTGTGGAACTGTCCCCCAGTGAGAGTCAGTGTCTGTGGAACTGTACCCCAGTGAGAGTCAGTGTCTGTGGAACTGTACCCCAGTGAGAGTCAGTGTCTGGAACTGTACCCCAGTGAGAGTCAGTGTCTGTGGAACTGTCCCCCAGTGAGAGTCAGTGTCTGGAATTGTACCCCAGTGAGAGTCAGTGTCTGTGGGCTGGGGAAAGAAAAGTAGGAAAGAAAATCTTGACAAAAGATACACCTGTTTGCGGTTTGGGACAGCAAAGTGTGTCTTAGAATCGCAGCAACGTGAACGGTTTGAACATCACAGGACTGAATCCTGCTCCTACACAGTACTTTGCTCCATTAAGAACAGAGCAAGTAGGGATCACTCCTGGTTTAATGTCGGACCCTCTACCGACACAGAACTGCCTAGTAGAGTTCAGAAGATACTTAGAAGAAGGAGACATCGGCAAGAAGGGGTGGAGGGAGTGGGTTTTCTGCGTGGCCAGATATTCCCTTCCTTCCTGCAAGCACTTTGATTCCAGTACAAAGCACTCGGTTTCCGACAGATGCCATCAATATTTACATGTCGGTTCCTGTGTCTCCTTCAATCCCTTGGATCAACACCATTCCCTTATTCAAAAACAACAAATGACAGCGGCACTTGTAACTCGGAGTTTATTCCCTACTCTGGGGGCCTCGTACTTTCTCCAGCAAAACATACAGGGACTTTTCTTAAAGAAATGATCATAAAAGAAATGCCTCAGGGCGGAAGTTTATAAAAACTCACGAGTACGAGAGAGAAACACGCACAGAAAGATCCAACCCTCAAACATGATGTCACCAAATGAGCTCACTGTTACCATGTGATAGTTCTGATAAATAGTTCACTGATCATGACATTGCGTCAGTCTCATTACAATCTGCAAAGTCCTGAGGAGAGGCAAGTGTGAAAGGCTCTGCTCCTGGTTCTGTTCACACTGACTTCACAAGTAGTGTGCAAATTGGACTTGTGATTACATGGAGCAGGTTGTTTAATCTTTTTTTTTGCTTTGATTATTTTCTGCTGATCCAAATTTTAATATATATATAAAATATATTTTTAAAAATTGAATCAGAAACACAGCTGATGATCGTGTTTATCTTTTTTCTAAAAGTGCATTTTCCCATTTTTAAAAATGTATTTAATTTCATCCCTAGGTTTATTCCTCCGGGAGACTCCATCATTTTCTGGACGGATACGATGTGTGTAAGAGCAATTGGATGCGTTACGTCAACCCCGCGCACTCGGCGGAGGAGCAGAATCTGGTCGCCTGTCAGAATGGGACAGATATTTACTTCTACACCGTGAAACCCATCCCTCCCAGCAACGAGCTGCTCGTCTGGTACAGTCGGGAGTTTGCGGAGAGACTGAATTACCCACCGACAGGTGATCTGGTGATGTTAAAACTGAGTGAGTCTCAACACTTTTATTTTTTTGGAGGGGGTGGAGGGAGTTTGTGTTTCTGCTCCCTGTCGGGTGTTGGTGTGAAATTTCAAAGAGTGACTCCCTTTGCCTCCCCTCCCTCCCTCCCTGTACTGTGACCGTCAGCACGTTCAGTGATTTGTGCTCTGCCACTTTCCCATAGAGTGAATGATCTGCCCACGCACCGTTACACACGGACAGCACGGTTATCGGAGTTTAGATGCGCCCTAGTTTGACATCGCGGTTGTCAAATGGAGTGCAAGGTTTTTTTCAGCGTTCGGTGGCTGCCCCATTCGGTCCAGTCCTCTTCCCCCCTCCCAAGAACAGGCACTACCCCTGGGAGGCAACAGAGGGATGAGTCCTTCTCCCAATTTTTTCCGGAGCAGGGTTATACACCCTCTCTCTCCAGACCTCCAATCCAATGCTGTCCTCTCTCTACCTGCTGTTGATTCTTGGTCATTGCCCTTTTTTGCCCGTGGGCTCAAATCAGATTCTCTGCCCCTTACTTCAAACTGGGTCTTCCAGCAGCACACTGACCGCCCAGCCAGCACGCACTGACCGCCCAGCCAGCACGCACTGACCGCCCAGCCAGCACGCACTGACCGCCCAGCCAGCACGCACTGACCGCCCAGCCAGCACGCACTGACTGCCCAGCCAGCACGCACTGACCGCCCAGCCAGCACGCACTGACCGCCCAGCCAGCACGCACTGACCGCCCAGCCAGCACGCACTGACCGCCCAGCCAGCACGCACTGACCGCCCAGCCAGCACGCACTGACCGCCCAGCCAGCACGCACTGACCGGCCAGCCAGCACTCTCTGACCGGCCAGCCAGCACGCACTGACCGCCCAGCCAGCACGCACTGACCGCCCAGGCAGCACGCACTGACCGCCCAGGCAGCACGCACTGACCGCCCAGCCAGCACGCACTGACCGCCCAGGCAGCACGCACTGACCGCCCAGGCAGCACGCACTGACCGCCCAGGCAG
Source organism: Heptranchias perlo (assembly GCF_035084215.1). Lineage (NCBI taxonomy): Eukaryota > Metazoa > Chordata > Chondrichthyes > Hexanchiformes > Hexanchidae > Heptranchias > Heptranchias perlo. Next base: position 42,406,290 of record NC_090350.1, on the reverse strand, counting down.
CACGCACTGACCGCCCAGGCAGCACGCACTGACCGCCCAGGTAGCACGCACTGACCGCCCAGGCAGCACGCACTGACCGCCCAGGCAGCACGCACTGACCGCCCAGGCAGCACGCACTGACCGCCCAGGCAGCACGCACTGACCGCCCAGGCAGCACGCACTGACCGCCCAGGCAGCACTCACTGCAACGGGGTTCTTCAATTTTTAATTGTTTTCGCAGTGAAATATAAAAATGTAGGTTTGATGAGATTGTGATAATTCGGGAAGAGAGGATGAAAGTGATAGACTCGGTCAGATGTTGTGTTTAAAATGGGCAGCAGGTCACTGAGAGAGGATAGAGGCAAATTACACTTCAGTGCAAGTGTGTAAGTACATGAAATAAATCCAGAGTCACTTGGAGTGTGAGTTGTGTGTGGAGTTGTTTGATTTGAGAGTGACCCAGTCTGCAGCTTTTGGTGATTGTGACCACCTGTCATTATTGATTATAATATAGTAGCCCGGTTCAGACAGTTTCCAACTCTGATGCCAGGCTTGTCCACTGTCTAACTTAACAGTTTCAGACACTGAGTTGCGTTTGTCCATGTCGGAGGCTATTGAGGGATTTGTAATCCATGTCAATGTAATTTGGGGTACACACGCCCCACTCCAGCTCATGCCCCGCTCCTCCCCCCGACACTCTGCGTACCCTTACGATTCTGGTGTCTGAGATTGCCCAAGTCTGTAACCCAACTACGGTGCCAGGGCACCTAGGGTGGAGTGGCATCAGCAAACAGCATTCCCCTTTCAACCTGGCACCCCCTCATCGAACCCCGTGTGACCTCAGTGCAAAGAGAGACTCTTTTAAAGCCAGGGTAGAACTTCACCTTCCTCCTCTGTTTGAATCATAGAATGGTTACGGCACAGAAGGAGGCCGTTTGGCCCATCGAGCCTGTGCAAACCTCCCCCACATACCAAGAAGAAAAAAGGCTTAGAACTAAAGTATGAAATGCAGGATTCGCAGGGAGATTGCGAGGAGTTTAAACTTTACAATCTAATGACCGTAATCCAAAGCTGGTGTTCAGTGAGTGCAGGATGCAAGTGGGAGATTTCACTGTGATAATCTTTTAACTTGAGGTGTGGTTAGTGAGATAAACTCTTACTTTAAAAGAAATTATTTACACTTTCAAACGGTTTCCCCTTGTACTTTCCTCTGCAGCTGGAGACTGAGCTGTCCCTTTAAAAATAGTTCAAAGACTTTGGGATGGAGGGAGGCACTGAGATATGATTTTTTTAAACATATATACGTGAGATCAGAAGGTGCCTGCAGCTCTCAAAGAGCAGTTGGGGAGGGGGAGATTTGTGAAAAATTACAGAACGGGACCAGCTTGTGTTCCTTTGCTGGCTCCCATCTCGTTTTATTCTTCACACTTGCTGTACTTTGTGAAAAAAAAGTATCTTCAATCTCAATAAATTTGCACCATTTTTGTGCGGGAGGCTGGGTTGTGATTGTGATATCTCAATCCCCATTTGGTGCATTGAACTGAAATCATCCAAGTTATGTGATCCAAGAACAGATCACATAACTTTCTGTTTTTAAAACTGCTAAATGTAGGGCAATCCGTCCCCAGACCTCCCACCTCCTATTAAAGAATTCAGTCATTTCACTGCAAAAATAACTACTTCTGAAACTTGTGGGCAGAGGTTTTGATCCCAAAACATTCAAACTCAGAAAGACAGCCAGCCAGAGGGTGAGGTCAGTTAGCTGGCAATACCTTAGGCAACTTCCACTCAGATTCATTTTTAAAAGGACTCCTCTGTAGCAATAATATTAAAGATTCACACCCTGCATTAACCAAAGGGAAGCAGAGGTATATATTAATACAATTAGAAAGACTCTGTCAAATGGGAGCTTTTATAACTCTTCATGTATCGCGTTTACTGCCGTGGAAACCCTCCACAGCAGTGGGGTACTCCAGTTTGGGACCTGGACTATTCTAGGAGCTGAGCTGTGCCCGAACCCTGCTGACAGCTGTCCTTTAGAGCTTTACATCACTGAAAAGGTATCCGATCAAATATCTAATTGAACCCACTTCAGATCTGTTCTGTTTGGGTATCACTTCATGTTGTTGTACTTGGAGTTTTATTCACCTTGCTCCAGCTAGCCCCTGACACCCTCCGATTCAATCATCTCAGAACATTGGGGAACACGTCAGAAAAAAACTCTCTTCCCCACTCCACACTTCAGCAAGTTAAAATTCCTAATTAAAATGTTTTGTACTTGGCTGGGATTTTCTAAAAGGCTGACGTCAACATTCGCTAATAAATACCAGAAGGTGATGTTTGTGTTCCATTTCCATCAGTCTCTCTTTTTATAATAATCTATCTCAATCGCAGTTCAGGTTGGGGAGTGTGTTAGGGAGTGTGTTAACGTGTGTGTGCGCGTGCGTGCATGTTAGTATGTGTCCGTCCAGTATACACGAGTTAGATATGAAATGCCCCATGTATAACGTGCTGGCTTTCAGTGGTGACTTTAATGCGCCCAGTTACACCTCGCCCTGGGCACTGATCATACCTCCGAGAGCAGTGACTCTCGTTATTTTGTATTTTATAATATTTGGAGCTGGCGCCTTGTTGCCGCTGATTGAGAAATGAGCAGCAATTCTCTTTTGTCTTGAAATGTGGTTTGACAAGTGTTAGCCCTGCTAAACCGGTTTCTATTATGTGTTGTAGCCACAAATTGAAAACTTAATTTGTCCTCACACTCCCCTCTCTCCCTACCCTGGGGTGTTAGTATGTCCGAGCTCGTTGTCTGTCAGCAACTTACTCTCATCACTCATCTCAAACTGACTCAGTTCCTTTAAGCAACAAGCTGTTTGTCTGGGCCACTAGAGTTGGCCCCTGGGCTAGGAAAGGGGACAAATCAGCCCAGGTGCCCGTGCCTGATCATTGTCCAGTGACTCCTGCTGGACAGTGTACACATATGGACGTTGGCTGAGGAGAGGATTGCACTCGGTTGCTTTGCCCCATCTTCCACAGTTGAAAAACATGTCGATATTCAGCATCTGTATCTCTGTTGCAAGTATCTTAACTCACACCAAGTCCTGTTCACCCATCACTCCTGTGCTCGCTGACCTACATTGGCTCCCGGTCTACCAAAGCCTCGAATTTAAAATTTTTATCCTTGTATTCAAATCCCTCCATGGCCTCTCCCCTCCCTATCTCTGTAACCTCCTCCCTACAACCCTCCGAGATCTCTGCGCTCCTCCAATTGTGGCCTCTTGCACATCCCCAATTTCCTTCGCTCCACCATTGGCGGCCGTGCCTTCAGCTGCCTGGGCCCTAAGCTCTGGAATTCCCTCCCTAAACCTCTCCGTCTCTCTACCTCTCTCTTCTCCTTTAAGACGATCCTTAAAACCTCCCTCTTTGATCTGTCCCAATATCTCTTTCTTTGACTCAGTGTCAATTTTTGTCTGATTACGCTCCTGTGAAGCGCCTTGGGACATTTTACTTTGTTAAAGGCGCTATATAAATGCAAGTTGTTGTTGTTATCCAAACTCTCAAAAGAAAGATTGGTCAACTGGGTGAAATGGTGAAGGGCAGCTGTACCCCTGTGAGATTCAGTGCCTTCAGGGGAGGGGAAACTGCATAACTAAACAACAGCTTGAAGTTGAATTCAGGAAAAAAAAGATGCTCTTTTCATAGTCAGAGGGCAAGATCGTAACGTGGCATCTTTTCAGCACAGAAAATAAGGCACAATAATATCTGCGGTGTTAGCCTCTTCCAGTAATGTACTTGCCCTCCTCTCCTGCCTCTATCCCCAGTTTCACTATGTTCAAAATGAAACAGAAAGCTGGGTTTAAATATCACTAGAGTCGGGTCAACACCGCTTCAGAATCCAAAAACAATTTGTGGTTTTAATTGACTCAGATATCGACTTCAGTTATTTAACGGCAGAATATCTCGGAGAGGAAAATCAGTGCAAAGGTCGGCTTGGAAGAGCTGAGTGGAGCGGTGCTGACCCCACGCTGACCTTTGTGCATGCGAGCTTGGTTTTCTAGAGTTTGTGTCAGTTGATTATTTCTGTCTGTGACCAGTTCTCTTCAGATGTTGGCGCGGGGCAGGTGTGTGATAAAGTAAATAGACTTTATTTTTATAAAAGAAAGCTGAATTTCCAAAAAAAAATCTCCTTCCCCCCTCTCCCCGCATTTCTGAAGAGTGTCTCCAGCTACACCAGTGTAATATTTCTCCAGTTCCCACATCACCAACTTCCTGATCTCTGAAAGAGGTTGTCAGTTTATGGCCGGTTTTATGTTGTGGGCCAATTCTCACTTGGAACTGGCTTGATACCATTCCCCATAACTCATGTTATGTAAAAGAAGAAAGGACTTGAATTTATATAGTGCCTTTCACGACCTCAGGACATCCCAATTTTCTTTACAGCCAATGAAGTAGCTTTTGAAGTGTAATCACTGTTATAATGTAGGAAACGCGGCAGCCAATTTGCACACAGCAAGATCCCGCAAACAGCAATGAGATAATGACCAGATAATCTGTTTTTTAGTGATGTTGGTTGAGGGGTAAATATTGGCCCTAACCCAGGGAGACCTCCCCTGCTCTTCTTCAAAATAGTGCCAAGGGATCTTTTACATCCACCTGAGGGGGCAGACGGGGCCTCGGTTTAACGTCTCATTGATAGATGTTCTAAGACCCTTACAGCCAACAGACAATGAAACTTTCATCCTATCAGTCTGGGATCAATTTGAGTCCAATCCCTGGAATTAAGGACAGTGTCTACCTCACTACACAATCCAGCTTGCCTTCTGCTGTTTATTTTTTAATTGAGGAAAAATGTAACTTTAGAAAAACAAAATAGAAATTAGTCTATTGATAAATGGTAGGCATCTACTGAGACTTCATAACCGACACAGTGTGTGTCCAGGGCTGAGGCTCACTGTGAGAGAACAGTGACTCATCATAAAGTGAACATGACAAGTCAAAAACTATCCCACACATAGAGTGACACAAACAACCGTAACTTGAATTTACATGGTGCCTTTAACGTAGTAAGAAAGTCCCAAGGTGCTTCACCGGAGCGCAATCAGAAAAAAATTGACACTGAGCCATATAAAGAGATATTAGGACAGGTGTCCAGAAGCTTGATCAAAGAGGTAGGTTTTAAGGAGCGTCTTAAAGGAGGAGAGAGAGAGGTCGAGAGGCAGAGAGGTTTAGGGAGGGAATTCCAGAGCTTAGGACCCAGGCAGCTGAAGGCACGGCCACCAATGGTGTAGCGATTAAAATCAGGGATGGGCAAGAGGTCAGAATTGGAGGAGGGCAGAGATCTCGGAGGGTTGTAGGGCTGGAGGAGGTTACAGAGATAGGGAGGGGGCGAGGCCTTGGGGGGATTTGAAAACCAGGGTGAGAATTTTAAAATCGAGGCGATGCCGGGCAGGGAGCCAATGTGGGTCAGCGAGCACAGGGGGTGATGGTGAACGGGACTCGGTGTGAGTTAGGATACCTGGTTATATCAGGGTGCAGCCTGTGACAGGGTGAGACAGACTCCACACTCACTCCAGTCTCTCCGATGCTGAAGCCATGTTTATTTGGAACTGCGGCTGAGTCCCTGCAGCATTTCAATCTCTCAAACCACCGATCATCAGCTCAGAGTTGTTGGACTTGCCATGACTGATATGCCCATGTCACTCCATCCCTTACCACATCGACAAGCTTTGGAAATAACGAACTTTCTGCCGGGAGAGTGCATGGCTGGTGGGCGACATGCGGAGGTGACCTCACAGACCCTTCAAAGGCACCGTCATGGGGCTGACACTGGGATCAGCGAGGGCAGTACGGGACGGGCGAGGGCGGTACGGGACGGGCGAGGGCGGTACGGGACGGGCGAGGGCGGTAGGTGGGCGAGGGTGGTACGGGACGGGCGAGGGTGGTACGGGACGGGCGAGGGCGGTACGGGACGGGCGAGGGCAGTACGGGACGGGCGAGGGCGGTAGGTGGGCGAGGGCGGTACGGGACGGGCGAGGGCGGTACGGGACGGGCGAGGGCGGTACGGGACGGGCGAGGGCGGTACGGGACGGGCGAGGGCAGTATGGGATGGGAGCACCACCAAGACGGGACCACTTGTTTCTCATGATCCCAAAACCTTTAGAAAAGCAGCAAAGTGATGGAAAATCTCCACAAAGAGCTATTACTCAGACACAGTCTACCTGACATATTTATGATATTTATAATTCAAAATTATGAGGGCTAATGATAGAGTAGATCAGGAGAAACTGTTTCCAGTGGCTGGGGGGGGTCAGTAACCCTTCTGTACTATATAACTCTATATAAGTTCCCAGCTTTGCAGGCCTACCTGCTACTCACTAATCAAATCAGTAAGACCACCATACACAACGGACCACAGCAACCAACTCACTCTGTGTCCCTACAGGTATAACTCCCGGCCAGATAAGTTACACAAAGGGTCTGTTGCTCATACGGCCCCGTTACCCTGCTGAGGATTCAGTCCCCCTTAAGTTGCGACATGGGTCTAGAGACAACAGAGTAACTCTGTATGAACAGAAGTTGCACAGCGTCTTTACTTAGATTGAGCTTTGTGATGGTAATGATGATGCATTGAACAGGTGTTAAAACCAGCGACGGTAAAGACTGTAGGCAGTGCTACCCGTGATTGGTCAATACCGGGAGCCTGGTGGAGGTTAAGTTGCCGGGTGGCCTCCAGAGAGTGCCTTCGGGGTGGTGAGTCCCCCATAGAGGACCGGTAAGTGTGCCCCCCCCCCGGGGTGGGGGGGCCGGTGAGTCCCACAGGGGACCGGTGAGTGAACCACCCCCTCCCATCCTCCGGGGGTCGGTGAGTTCCCCATGGGCGCCAAGCCCTCCCCCTCCACCGGAGGAGGGGAACGGGACCCCCCCCAACCCCTCCCGATGGAGGAAAAGCCATCTCTGGGCAGCTGAGCTGATCCTTGAATCAGCCAGTGGTCGTCGCAACCTCAGTACAGAATGAGTCAATGAAAGAACGACCCTGGGCAGACCGAGACACAACCGCAGGGGTCAGGGGTCAGGGGTCAGGGGTCAAGCCCCTGCCTAGTGTGAAGGACAGACACAGGAGATCTGACCATGATCGATCGATGATGGTGATGATTAAACAGGTTGCCACACTTGTTAAAGTAGCAATGTGTTAACACCTCTGTTACTGATACTGTACACTAATATCATACACTCCGTCTCCAGGTCTTTCTCAATAGTTGGGCGGAGGGTTAGGGTGCAGGTAAGCAATAGTATCAGTATGTCCCTGTACAGACGAGCCCAGTACAGTAAGTGGGGTAATAGAGGGCTGGGCAGGCTGTACTAGTGCCCTTGACAGCTATCTGAGGCAGGAGCACCTTGTTAAAATCATCTCCCTCAACCCATCCAAGCAAAATATATTAAACTGAATAAAAATTGTATCCATCAGGCTCCTGACAGTGGGGAGGGCGGGGGAATAAGATTTAATGACTCAGTATAAATGTGTTTTTTCTTATTTCCCTCTTGTTTCTGTATTAGAACCATTTGTGTCAGTGTTTTAAGCCACCCAATCTCGCTTCCTTCAGTCACTCGAGTTCCACACAGTTTCATTATATGATTCAGCACAATTCAGAATGACTGTGATCTCTCCACAGTTAGTCAACTCCTCGCAATGGGACCCCGCCCACCTAAAGCTCTTCAGAAATGATTTGCCAACGAAAGAGGAAGCTTCTGGTTCAGTGTTTCTTGCCTCAACCTGCCTCCTATCAGGAGAGTCATCTTTGGTCACAGATCAAAGAGCGGTTTAATCTCTCTTCAGTACAATGCAGCTCAAATCAGCAGAAACACTTTTACTCGAGGAGTTTTGTCAAATCCTGAGTTCAGTGACTTAAACTCTTTGTATCTCCCCCTTCCCCTCCTCCTCCTCCCCCCAATCCTCTCCTTGCTGGGGTACATGTCCACTTGTGCTGGCCTCCTCCTGGTATCTCACTTACCTGTGAATCTAGACTCTGAGTTTTGGCATGATATTCCAACCCATAGGCCATCACAGTATTGATGGGTCAGTCTTGGCTCCAACATAGTCCTGGAATGGGGTTTGAACCTCTTAAGTCAGGCAAGAGTGAACTAGACTGAAACATTACCTATTGGGAAATATACCGGAGGATCAAGTCCCAAAGTGCAGGACACCATCAAGGTGGAAAATAACCTCATTTTTGAATTCCTCACCTTCCCATTCCCCTACAGTCTAACAAAGAATGAACAAACTTGCATTTGTATCATGCCTTTCACGACCTCAGGACCAAAGCACTTTACAGCCAACAAAATGGTCGCTGTTGTAGGAAACGCGGCAGCCAATTTGCGCACAGCAAGCTCCCACAAACAGCAATGAGATAAATGACCAGATAATGTTTTTTTTCACTGATGTTGGTTTGAGGGATAAATATTGGTCCAGGACACCGGGGAGAACTCCCCTGCGCTTCATCGAATGGTCCCATGGGATCTTTTACATCCACCTGAGAGGGCAGACAGAGCCTTGGTTTAACGTCTCATTCGAACGACGGCACCTCCGACAGTGCAGCACTCCCTCAGTACTGCACTGGGAGTGTCAGCCTAGATTAAGTGCTCAAGACTCACGACCTTCTGACTCGGAGGTGAGAGTGCTACCCACTGAGCCACGGCTGACTTTTAGAACTTAAGTGTGGTTTAACCTAATTAATACTTTGTGATCACCTCCTCTCCTCAACGTCCTGTTTCAACCTTGATGGTATCTCACACTGTGGGTCTTGGCCCTTTAACCCATAAATAGGAAAAGTGCTCTCTCCCTCCGTCAGTCAGTAATAACACTGCTCACCCTTCTCCAGATTAACTTTAACGATCTGATCTTTCTTCCTAGAACAAAATCTCAAGGAATACACTGGTCAGCTACCTCACAGCAGAGAAGCTTCCCAAGAAGGCCAAAAACGTTATGCTAACAACACAAAGAATGAGGAAGAAAAAGTGGATGTGGAGATGATTGAGAGAGATACACCGCCCATCACTCCAGACAACCAAATAATGGACTTCAGTAAAAAGCTTTACCCAGGTGTAGTGACCAGACCTCCAACAGAAGTAAATGGCTCAAAGATAAGTGGCGTTCATGAAAATGAGAGGCCACTGGACAGAACCAGCCCTTTATACAGGACCAGTCCAAACCAAAGATCAAAAAATCCCATCATTCAGCAAAACCCTCACGTCCTCTCTCCCAACTCAACTACCTCGCCTCACAACGAACTCCCTCTGCATGTGAACGGACATCACAATCATGCTGAGGGCTTGGTTTCCTACCCAATGTACTCAGCTCCAAGCCACCTCCAACACCAGTATATGTATCCATACAGCTCCCTCTCTCCTCACTATCCTAGATTTATATTACCCAACTATTCGCCCGGTTTCAACAGTATTCACCCCATGAGCAGTCCGGCCACTTTGAACAACGTGAACAACCTCAGCCTATTTGGCAGGATGCCCCCAGTCTGCAGCGGTTTGTTCGGTAGAGACTGCCTCCCCCACCCCATGCTGGGCCGGACTCTCCGGCCCGTCTCGCTGCCTAGTGAAGAAGGCCAAAGGCTACATGTTCCTGAGCAGCCGAGGGATATTCTGATCCCGGCCCCCACCAGTGCTTTCTCACTCACGGGCCCAACGATGGGCCTAAAGGAAAGGCCTCCCAATCGCGCACCAACGCCGGGTACCTCAATATCCTCCGAGTTATCGGTGCAGCTGAAAGCTACCTCATGGGTTCCAGGGAGCGAGGAAGCAATGAATCTGAGCAAACCAAAGATCTCTCCAGCAGATTTCCCTGGTTACAAGTCACTCCCATACCCTCTGAAGAAACAGAACGGGAAGATCAAGTATGAATGCAACGTGTGTTCGAAGACCTTTGGCCAGCTATCTAACCTAAAGGTGTGTATTCTTATTGATGAATAAGAATGTTCTCAAGCTCAAACTACTCTAGATGAAGTAGGGTGGGAGGAGGCTCGTGTGGAGCATAAACACCGGCATAGACCTGTTGGGCCGAATGGCCTGTTTCTGTGCTGTACATTCAATGTAATTCTATGTACCTACTCTTGAAAGTCAACTGCACTAATGTTTCAGTTTGTTTCCTCAGTGCTAACATAGGTCAGAGAGCCAGGGCTCTGTAACTCCTTCCATGGAGAGTATTACTTTCTCCTTCCCCCTCCCAAGAAAAGAAGCAATCATGCAGAAATATTCTTAAACATCCTTCAAAAATAGTCAGAAGATTAATGGTTAATATTTTAAAAAGTTAGATTGTCCCCTCCCAAAAATGATTGTGGCCAGCATGTTTGTATCTCTTCCTTTGCTTAACTTTTAGTGTTGTAATTAATGGCGGCGTAATGCGGTGTACGGTGCAGTGCGGTGAATGCATTACTGCAGGGCAATCCAATGCTCGGAGTAATGCGGTACTTAGGGTAATGCATTGCTGCAGGGCAATCCAGTGCTTGGGGTAATGCATTGCTGCAGGGCAATCCAGTGCTTGGGGTAATGCATTGCTGCAGGGCAATCCAGTGCTTGGGGTAATGCAGTACTCAAAGTAACATATCGCAGCATCACTTCCTGATGTAAATGACACTTTGTTCTGTGAACTTTTTGAACAGAAAATGGTTTTGCTAAACACTTGTTGGTGATGCTGGTTTACGATCAAGCTGGTCTGGTTTCCTTAACCAAATCAAGGGGCATCATTGGACAGAATTTGGTGCCACTTTTCAACAGGTTTATCCACTCGTGATGTACGGAAATAAATTGGGTCCCAAAAAATTTCACACCAAGTGCACATGATAATGAAAATTACATTCTGATCTTCCGGGCTCTTTCCGCCCCCGAGACAACCACAGCCCTCCTCTCCTTAACGCCCCAAATTCTGGCTAACGTGGTTTGTTAACCTACGAATGATATTATTGTCGACCTGACGTTGAGTCTTTGGTCGTGCCTGGGGCCTGCGATACGTCACGATGCAGCATCGAGTGATCCAAGTTTCTGCACCAACTCTGCGTGGTGAGAATTGTTGGCCAAATATACTTGAAGGGGGAAAAATTTTCAGGGCTTTGGGGAAAGAGCAGCGGGATTGGGAGTCATTGGATAGCTCTTTCAAAGAGCTGGCGCAGGCACGATGGGCCGAAAGGCCTTTTACTGTGCTATAGCATTCTATGAAGTGCCACAATTGTGCATAAAAAGGTGGTGAACTTACTGGTTTTAGTGATACCATACCCAGGTGAAATGTTAGTGTAGTGGTTATGTTACTGAACTAGTAATAATACAGAGAGCATGAGTTTAATTCCCACCCTGGCAGTTTGAGAATTTGAATTCAGTTTTTTTTTAAAATCTGAAAATAAGAAGTCAGTAAAAGTGACCATGAAGCTGTCGGATTGTCTTAAAACCCCAACTGCTTCACTAATGTCCTTTAGGGAAGGAAACCTGCCGTCCTTACCCAGTCTGGGCCTATATGTGACTCCAGTCCCACACCGACGTGGTTGACTCTTAACTGCCCTCTGAAGTAGCCCAGCGAGACACTCCGTTGCATCAAACCACTACGAAGAACAGCAGTTTAGGAAGACTGCTCACCACCACCTTCTCGGGG